>NC_051848.1:44612921-44698424 GCF_002237135.1 Teleopsis dalmanni
CTTTTAAGAGTAAGACTTGACTCTTCAATATATAATGAGGGTGTAATCAAACAAAGCTTACTAATCTTCCTAGGAGGTTATGTGGGTCAATTTTTGAATGTCATAGACTACTTCAGTTTTGCATACTTTATGATGCTGATTGCTGAAAATTAATAGAATTTGCACATTTTGAAGAATACTTTTCTTGAGATTTTGTAAAATGATTAACTATCTTCACACTTTCCGCATATTTTACGCAAACCAACCATCAGGTTTATTTGGTAAATTATATGTCCTTTGAAAAGGATTTGACTTGATTAGCACTGAGCGAATGAAATATTTAAGCAAATGGTTGCACAATCTGAAGAAGGCAACTGGAGTGCAATTTTCTTCGTGCCTACTCGTTAAATTATCACCATGAATGGAAGCAACAAAGAAGGGTAAAATGGTAAAATATTTGTAAAAATTCTTAAGCGGTTTTATGCGCATCGAAAGGAAAATAAAATTTAAAATGCCAACAATGGTAATCTTATATCAAAAGGAACAACAAATTCAATTGTGATGGAAGAAGCACTTCAAACTGAGGCAAAGAATAATAAAATTGAATAAAACAGAGCAGAGCAATACAGGGACGAATTTCGAGCCAGAGATAAGACATAGCTAGCACTTTTGTTTCCATTTTGAAATGCATCTACGTGCTGAGAATTTTAATTAAACGTTGAGCCAAAAGGAGGTGTTATTCCTGGCACTTACAACGACGGAATAACAACTCAACTCGCTCTATTGTAGAATCCTTGTACTTCGAAAATAAAAGAAAATGCGAAAAATAGTTTTACGTGTTTGTGTGTCTGGGAAGCGACAACAGGAGGGAAAACAACGAAATTGTATCTAATATAGTAGAATGCAAGCTGAAGAAAACATTATAGCCGTAATATTCAAAAAGGATCTTCGCCGTTGCTAAGATGACAATAACCAAAATTTATATTAACATTAAGGAATTTGTTCACGACCACCTTAAACAAAATAAAATGAAAAAGGCTGACATATTAAAAACCATAAATTTATAACAAATTCTTATACGGTTTCTTTAATGTATTAATGATATTTACACACATGTGAGTGGAAGGATTGAGAGATACAATGGATTTTAGTCCTTTACTCTGAGTTAACGGAGTTAATTTCTCAGAAGTTTCTTTAATGTCTCTATGATATTTAAACATATGTAAGTGGATGGATTGAAAGATACAACGGATCTTAGTCCTTTACTCTTACTAAAGATTAAAATTCTCAGAAGCTTCTTCAATGTATTAATGATATTTACATACATGTGAATGGATGGATTAAGAGATACAATGGATTTTAGTCCTTTATCCTTAGTAGTACATATACAAATGAAAGAATAATATAGTTCCTAGTAGAATAATTGATTATAAATAGATTTTGAGAATGGAAAAACACCGAAATCAGTTGTGGAACCTTGCAGTGCGAATGCAATTTCTTAATGAAAAGTGAAACAAAAGAGTTTACTTGCAGTGAATGTGAAATTGTCATCACTTCCATGTCAATATCCTTGAATTTCCATAATGTCTCATTGTTCACAAGGTCACTTCTGCATGACATTTCTGCAATAAATGGGCTAACTGGTAATTCAGTATTGTCGAACACTGAAATCCTACCATTCAAATGGAAGTTGCATTTTGTCCTATTCATAATAGTTACCATTAATGAGTCTTTTTGTATTTCATGACATTCACATGAAACACTCACTTGCAGTAGCAATCGAACGAAGACTTTAAATTTATAAATACAAATTAAAGATTATTGTATATTTTTTAAATATAATTAAACGATTTTTATAATCGTTACAACTGATCACAATGGATATCACAGATTAATAGGTTACACTTTGATCTTAGCCATAAGGCCGAGAAGCGATTTCTTCTACATATTGAAATCTTAGATGAAGTAGCATTAGTTGCTACATATTTCATCACATCAGTAAATTATTTCTTTTATGAATTTTTCTTAAAATTTTTTAATAATATTAATAATAAAGACAATAAAATCATTTAATATTGAATTATGAATACTTAATTAGCAATTAATCACATAAAAAAAAAACTCTGAGCTTTGGATCATTAACTGTGTGTCATTTATCTTTATATTTCTATTTCTATTCCTATGGAAAATCTCTGGAAAATTTTTTATTTTTCGGTGGTAAATCTGCTTGATTTTTTTTGGATTTAATACATATATGTGTAGAAGAGCAAGAAAGTAGAGTTGCCGCCTAAATAAAGGAAGAAATTCTTCTTAATAAATTCAAGTAGTTCACTAACTAAAACTAAGAAGAAAAGTACCTTAATTTATTTAAGATGACTTATATTAAAAACTCCATGATTTCTTATAATTATTAATAAGAACATAAAACTTCTTAAATTGAGATGGACAGCATTTTGGAAAAAACTATAGAGAAAACTTTTTGCCTTTGTTCTTTTTTTATGTAGTGTTTTTAACTGTGTGCATATGCCCACTGCCTCCGGAATTCTCATGTTAAGTGCATATAAACTAGCATCCATCTATTTTTGATTCATATGTGTACCAAACCAAAGTTTTTGGTTCAACCTGTGAGCTGTCGTTATGCCACGTTAAAAGTGATATAAGGTGTATCTCAAATTTCCTCCCCTATAACATAAGAATACAACAAATCCTTATCTTGATCCTTATCCTGTCAACTATATTAAATAGAAGAACTTCTATTTAATTAAATAAAAATATATATTTTTTTTAATTTTATAAGTCATTTACTTTTAATACCTTAATAACGTTATAAACAAGCTTATTAATTATGAGAACAAAAAAATAAAATTAAATAAATGTCTTCAAGTTTGCCAAAGTTAATAGAGCTATAGTTCTCATTTGAAATTGATATTATTTTTTTAATCCTTTTTATATGATAAAAATACTGTTTAAAGTTAAGTTATTCAAAGTAACTGAAACTGAATCTGAGAATATCCAATAGCAAAAAAAAAAAATTTTAAAATATTCATAAGTTGCATTTATCTTCGAACGTTCGAAGGCCTTCATTATTATTTCATTGAAATTGTCCGTTGATTTATAATTGAATTGGTAATAAACCGAGTACGGAGTTTTGCAAATACTAAATAGTGTAATTGGTTTGTTTGCAATTAGTCACGTACTCGTATATCTCCCCCCATCCATTGAGATACGGGCGGCATAGATACATAAATGAATGCCTGAGTAGTTGGTTATATATATATGTATACTGGTGTATGCGTGTTTCACAGAGGAAAGAAATTTATTTCAATGAACTAAATTATTCATAAAACGAAAGATTATTAGATGTACTTCAATTGCTGGCTATGGACAAATTGCAGCATTACTTCCTGGTTTATGGTACATTTGTAGGGATTATTAAACATACTCAACATGTGCTGTTGGCATTATGTGGAAAAGTTTGTTTTCTTACTGTCATGCTATATCATTTATCAGAGCGCATAGTTTAGCCAAGTTCTTCAACATTACATATTCGACATCAATCAGACGAAATGAGTCTTCCTTCGCTCAAGAATGTGGTTGCTACTTGTATCCTGAAGTTGGTTTGATTTTGTCAAAGCTACACAATGTACCCAGCTGGAAATCTGTTGAATCGATTGCCACATCGCACTCACCCTCAACACACTCGACTCACGAATGACTCGTACTAACGTCTTGGGTTATTTCATTTATTTGAAAATGTATCACTGATTTGATGGACAATCATGAGGGTATCCTGATTTTACTTCTGGTCTATCTGTTTGCTGTGCATGCTCCATAAATCAAAACAATATTAAATTCTAATGCGCTACTTGTTAGGATAAACAGGATAAACAATATTAAATCAATGAATGTACATACGTAAGAAAAGTTTGCGAGTAATAAAAATTCTTTGTGGCAACAATTTTTTTTTTATTTTCCTTAATAAAAAGTAAAAATAAAAATAAAAAAAAAATTTAAAAGTACTTAAAGTTCTTCATAAATTTTTTATGATTACGATTCCCCAAATATACTATATACCGATTATTTATTAGAAGCGTTAGTTTTTCAACTATCTTGTCATTTTTCACACACACACACACACACACACACATACACATACAATAAAAAAGAATATAATATTATCTACCATTCCTTATATCACACATGGTAAACAGAAGTTTACAAGTACAAATTTAAGATCACAGCTTAATCATTAGTTACATTACTTATTTGTTAGGGCCAGTACTATAATTCGTAGGTTACTATAGTGAAAGTATACTTATATTAAGTACCGTAAGATATGTGTGGGCTTACTAAATCAATGATCAGCTCCGAATTAATAGAAAAAAGTTCATTTCATAAAGTGTCAGAACTTCAATTTCTTTATGGTTATATACAGTGGTAGGTAGGTGATTGAAGTGCTACCTATTCAGGAGACCATATCTTTTTTGTCGCTAGCACAGGTTTTTGTGGAAATAATCAATATTTTCAAAATCAAATCAAACTCACTGACTCTAGCTCGATATGGCCACCTCTTGCCTTGACCTTAGCCATCAAAACGTTAAAAAATGAGTTGCATGAATTGCAATTTAAAAAAAGTGATGTTCCGGTATTTTGGCCCATTCCTGAATAATGGCTTTTTTCAGCGGATCTATACTGGCGTATTTCAAATCCTCACCTTGCTCTCCAAAATAGCCCAAATTGAATAGTCCATCGGAGTTGTAAGTGGCGAATTCGAAAGTAATCACACAAGCTTTATGAAACGGTGCCGTGTCTTGTTTTAATGTCCATGTTCTACGACTAAATTGTTTGCTTAGCTAAAACACACTCTAAAACAGCTTCCAAAACATTTTTCCGATAATAAATCGCATTGACGTTGACACCGGGCTCGATAAGAACTTAGACACAAATGCTTGTGATGGTTTGAAAATAATACAAACAGATGAGATTCGTATGAGTTTCACGTAGTTGGAAATATAAGTTTGAGATATATACATGTGTGTAGTTGGCAATACTTCAATCGCCTAATATTGTAGTATAGACAGAATTTTATAAATGATTTATCTACTTGCTAATATATTATTTTGAATATATTATTATTACGGACTAAGTTTATATCCAATAAGTTCCATTAATATTGGAACTGAGATTTCCAATTCATCTTTACTAGAATTCAAAGTAAGTCGGCTGCTCATTTCCTCCGCTGATGATGGAAAAATAATAAATAGTATTAATGGTAATAAATGGATGTTGTCAGAAATGACATATAAATGTTTAATTTTATTTTCCATTTTTTTTATATTCAAAAAACTATATATAAGATATTGTTTATTATACACATTAATGTAGACTATAATAAAAACGTGTAGTTAAAAGAAATAATAATGAATAAATCCATATTTATTAATTTCATAGTGCGGGATATATTATAAGAACCCTGTATTTATTAATTTTATATTAAATCCAATATTTATAGATATAGATATAGGCTTATTCACTACAGTTCTGTAAGTAAATCTGAATAAATTTGATATTTCGATAAGTTTTTTACTTTCATTTATTGTTTGGAATTAAATATTAATTGTTTATTAATTATAATTAATTATTATATATAAGATCTTTTAAATATATTTCAAATGACATCTCTTAGTATTTGATCCTTTTGTTGTTATTTCAAGTGACTTGTCAGTATATAGTTAGCAAAAGCTTGAGAAATCTTTATGTGGTTGTCCTTAAGCTTTCAAGGTTTAAGAATCAATTGCGATTCCTTATAGAATATCACAAAAGAAGTACAATGATTAGAAAGAAGTCTCAAGACCTTGGTGGCTAGACTAGAATGTTAAATATATAATTTTAGGCCAAAAAAAATTGGTAGTCATGAAGCTGTAGTGATAATTAGATGATTAGAGACACACATACACATTTTTTGAAAAAAGAAAAATACGAGACCAACACGGCCCAGATGAAATGCCAGACCATTCAGTGATTTTTCAAAGACGTAATGACTTTTTAATAGGAACATTTAGATTTACTAGACTACAGCAGATGTGAATTAAATTTGTTACGATGATATATCAAAAAAATCATTGCAGGTTTTTTCAATTATATTGCATATAGTGAGTTTTAAATGACAAACCTTAACTTGAACAGATAGTCTTGGATGATAGTTGACTTTTGGCATGTGTTATTGACAACGAAACGATTTAAGTGTTAAGAAATACACATAAAATTATTTTATTAATTATTAAAATCATATTATAAATTTAAACTTTTGAAATAATAACATTAATTAATATTAAAGTTCTTCGTAGCGTTGACTGCTTGTGTATCAAGCATTATAACTGTCGTAAATATATTAAAATCTATCAGTCCTCTTTAACTTCGCACCTCTATTTATATATATGTTACTGTGAATAAAATGCTATTATATAGCACCTTTCTGCAAGCTTAATATGATAATAAATTATTATATTTGGGAGCAAAATTTTCTTTGTTTCAACTTTAAAAAATATGATTCTGAAAAATAGTCTATCCGTTAATCGATAGGCAACCAATAATTTAGGTCTAATAATTTTAATGTAGGTCTATAGGAAGCTTCAACTGAAGGCTGAAACGATTTCAAAAAGAAGGCATGGGATCATATAAATGAATTGCGATAATTCAGAAAATTTTAAATAGATTTATAATTAAAAATTTTATCTACTATGACAGGAAATCTATTTGAAAATTAAATTAAGTGCCTGTTGACTTTGAGAACTTACAGGTCCACAATTCATAGTTCAAAGGCTTGAATTCCTTACAACCCTTTGCGGTCCAAAATTCGTGTACGGACTGACAATGAATATTTAGGGATTTTCAAAATAGCTTAATTTTAAGCTAAAGAATTTAATTTGTTAAAAAAATTTTTTACATATAAAATTTTGATTTAATAAATAAGAAGTGATCTCATCACAGCTTGTTTAAAAAAATATCGGGTTTTGTAGGTTTGCTACCAAAAAATTGTTAAATTTTGGTGATATAATAATAACTTCAAAGATAATAATAATAACTGACTTAAATATAAAATTTGATTAGCTATGACGGCAGTGACTATTTTACTTAATGGAAACTATTGTGTTAAATAGAAAGGTTTTGAACAGAACTGAATTGCAACAACAAATATTTTTATTTTATTTTTAATTAATTAAAATTTTGGCTATACCTATTATCAGTGGTCTTGGAATTATAGCCTTACATTTAATTATTTGTAAAAAATTGTTTGAGACTGTAAGTACCGACTATTGAACGTCTATCCTGTTAAATTTGAAGAATACTAAGTATTTTTAGCCAACTAACCTATAGCCGTACTTGACTTGTTAATTCTAACTTGGAGTTTTGTATTATATTAGATTAAAATCATAGACCAGCTGTAGAATACTTGAATTAATATATTATATTTAAAGGTTTTAATTGTTAAATTTCAATATAATTCCATTGTAGAGGCATTATCTATTGTATGATGTTATTATGTTATTATTCTTGAGTATAGAACGTGATTTAGAAAGCTAACACGGAGAAAGTTATTAATGCTAATGCTAATATCACTCCACGATTCGCTCAGGCTCATGCGCTTAATTTAATAAAGAATTTTTATGGAATATAGAATTTAAAATATAGAATTTATATTTGGGGGTTTCGGGTAAGGCGAAAGCTCTTATGCACTGCGACCAGTTTGATCTATTGTGCACATGAATAGAAATACTAATTCACCTTTTCAATATCCAATGTTGGTGGTATTATGGACAGTCAATAATTCAACTCGTCAAAAAGAAGTAAAAATTTTTGTTGTTGCAATTCAGTACTGTTCGAAACCTAAATGTTTTGTAAAAAATAATAAAATAAAGTAAATCGAGAAGGTATAAGTTTTTGAATCATTCAGGCTGTGTACTGTTCAAAATCTCTCTGTTAAGTGAAAAATAATAAAAATATAGTAAATCGTGAATTTTGGAATCATTTGGGATTTGTATTGTTCTATTGTTCGAGTTCTGTACTGTTCGAAGCCTCTCTGTTAAGTGAAAAATAATAAACATAGAGAAAATCATGAAGGTACACATTTTGAAATCATTCTGGATCTGTACTGTTCGAAAACTGGCTGTTAAGTGAAATGTAATAAAAATAGAGTAAATCAAGAAGTTATAAGTTTTTGAATCATTTGGGCTTTGTACTATTCGATATCTCACTGTTAAGTGAATAATAATAAAAATTGACGAAATTGTGAAGGTAAGAAATTTAGAAACATAGCGATATAATTTGCTCTATATAGTCACTAAAGTAAAACTTATCGTCTGAAATATAATATATAATCCATAAAAAAACAAGTGCGGTTATTGGACTATCAAATAGTTTTGCTTTACTGTTGTAGAGTTGTATTGTAGACTATTGAATGTCCTACAAACTAGGTTATGTATTATTTTTGTTGGTCTCCTTTCAAGAAGTTAAGTGATTTAATGTTCTTATCAGTTGAGGAATAGAGTCATAATAAAGAAGTCATAGAGGCATTTTTCCTCAATTCCGCAACAATAAAATGTTTAAGTTTATTTCTTATGTATCTAACAGATACATATATTTTACTAAAGTTCTGATATCAAAAAGTTGAATGAATATCTTCAAACATTTGTTGTGATTAATTTTGTGTAATTGTTTTTAGAGTACTTGCATTAGAAGTAGAAGAAGTAGTATCTGAAGAAGAGCAGCAAGAGTTGATTTATAAAATAGATATTTTATCTGTTTTGTTTTGCTTTAGTGAGCTTGAGCTTGGAAGTATTCTATTGTAACTATTTCAAGTTTAATTATTTTCTCCAGAATTTAAATTAAAAGTCGACGAAATATGTGAAACAAAAAAATAAAAAATAAAAAAAAAAAAAAATAAATTCCGAATTTGTCCTCAAAAGTTAGTTTTGAGAGATATTTGAAATCGATATCTTTTTTTACACTTCCCCCCTTGTTTTGTGTGTGCAAAATATAAATGTACAAACAATGCGAACAATAATAGCAGAACTTTGTTGAAATATTTTTTGCATATATTGTTGGAAAAGTTTTGTAATTTATTCTGCGCATGAAACAAAGATGTATATTGCAGCAATAAATCAATAAGTAAAAAGTTTTGATTTCTTTATATACGGAGGCAAACAAATCTCTATGACTATATGATGAAAATATATTAATTTACATATTTAAGTAAAAAGTAAGTTGACAATTTTAAAGAGGGAAATAATCCGCACGGAGCAGAATGCGAAGCTACAGGCAACGATTGAATGAAACTTTTCTTTAAAGTTTCAGCATTCAGCATTCAGCATTTAAAGTGATTTCCTAATAAACGGAAATACTCTTTGCCGGTATAACTTCAGATAACTGTCTAGAGTAGGGTTCATTTATTTATATATATACAAATATATAGCACGAAACGCAAACTCTTCCCACTACTTTGTGCGAACAAAGCTATTCTTAATGCTGTGTATTCTTTAGAATACAGAGTACTTTTCAACTAAATGACAGTTGATCATGGCGTGAATCTTTCTAAGGACACTTTATTTTAATTTTAGAATAAGAACTAAGGGAAAATATGTCCACGAAAGCCATTTGTTATATAAAAATTTGTATATCTACTTATAAGATGTTAGCGTGGAGAAAAAGTTTTGAGCATGTTTTTATAAAAATTGTCCCTTTCTCAATAGAAATTGCTATTTTCATTATAACATGGACAATATAGTACTTAATAAATGGCATTTACTTTGCTAGATGATTTAGCTTATACTGATAATTTGTACCTACTTTGTCAGATTTTATTGTACAGGTCGAATTGGAAATTAATAACAGGAAAAGTAAGATCATGTATAGTGGATATGGGGTTACATCTTCCCATTCAATTCATTAGAAGCTGAATAGCTAGTACGTATGGAATCAGTGATGTACCGGAAATAGAAGAGAAGCAGAAGAAGATCAAATAGAAATAATAAGGTTAGAAATTAGTAAAGGAAAACGTAAGATCATAAGCAAAGGATTTGGTCGTACATCTTCGTAGAATGTGTCTAATTAATGATGTGCCTGAAAAGCATTATAAATAATAGAAGCGCACCAGACAAAGATGATATAGTTAGAATTAATAATATTAGATATTAGAAAACAAAAAGTAAGATAAAGAGCAAAGGATATGGTCGTATATCTACTTCCGTTCGACTGAAAGCAGGAGAAGTAGAATGTGTGCAATTAATAATGTTACTCGCAATCATTATAATAAATAGAAATGGAACATGTAAAAAAAATATAATAAGAATTAATAGTATTTAAAATTAATAAAAGATAATTCTTAGTAAGGTGAGCCGGTCCTGACTTACAGAAGAATAAAGGCATGATATATAGATGGATATAAATTATTCTTGGAACTTTGACGTTACAAATATTCTGTATTGATAACACAATTTTAATATTCTATGTATGTGATTTGACTAGAATCACATACATAAATCAACAATTGTTTAAATTCTAATGTTCGTGATTTTTTTAACATCCTACATTGGTCGACTGTATCAATAATTTCATAATTCACACAATTTCTAACTTCTATCATTCTGGCTCAACAGCATTTCATAACCTTCATGAAAGGTCAAATTATTGACAACAGAGGAGTATTACAGAAATCGGATTATTAAATAAATATATGATGCTATGCCAGTACAATGCAATTAGAGCCTGAAAATATCCCTACCAACTTTTTTCTTCGAATTAAGAATTAATATAACGAATTAATATAAACTGAACTCGATTCGATGTTCTTATGTACAATATCTTTTTCATTGATTATTTTAGATTCAGTATAGTCGTTTATTCAGGTGGTAGTTTTTTAAGACCATTATTTTCTAACAGTAAGTCTTCAACTCAGACCGTTAAGGCCAAAGAGTTAGGATGCGGAATTATCGTCTCGTTAGGTGGTAGTAGCTCATAATGGATGCTGCTATTACAATTTCATAAGGCAATTCTATTTTCGAACCTCTATAACCGTTTTATTGATAATAATTAAATATTATTTACTTTTAAATACTTCTTACCTTACGCATCAAAATAGTCAATTTCACTCTCTTTTTGTAACTGCGATCCACTGATAAAATTTATTTAAATAAATTCGATTTCTTCAGTTCTTGAGGTTTCGAAACATCATGTCTTTGAGTTCTGAAAACTTTATAATTTAAAATATTTTAAATTTTTTTATATATGTCATTTAATTTAATCAATTACTTTAATTTAATAAATTTTTAATTATGTTGTCGTACGTTCTACAAAGCTTTTTTGTTTTTTTTATAATGTACCTCTGTCCATACAGAGCTATTCAATTCATGGATCCAAATTAAAGCTAAGTAAAGTATTTCTGTTATTGGGACTTCTATTAAGATCTTACCTTATTAAATTTAAAATGCAATATTATTATGTCTATACTGAGACAAATCATAGTATTTGGTCCTGTTGACATAATTTTCGTTGACTTCTTTACTTATAGTTCGAAATTGCTCAACTATGATGAATATTTATTTTGTAAGTCTCGAAGCGTTACATATCCGCATAAATACAGTCCAAAGTTTACCAAAAATGCAGTGGTGATGATTTGCAGGATCTTGTAGGCAAATTTTCATGATCAATATAAGAAATTATACTGAATGGAAATCTCTTGTATTCGAAAACTGAGTATGTTGTATGATTTGTAGCTCTTCATGTTCAAAACACATATCTTCTACATTTACATCTATAGTTTTATGCACAAAAAAAATTTATTATCATCTATCTATAGCAGTCAGAAGTGATGAGACTTACCTTTATTATATTCAAGAAATTTGGGACCACATTTCAAATTTAGTTCACACCAAATGCAACACCATTTTTGTGAAGATACTTGATTTTTACAGATACTAGTAAATTCATTATATGTTATTACTCTAGAAATGTGAAAACAAGATTCACTTTGTGGAGATTTACAATTTATGTAGTAAGTTTCCAAAATTTGTTTTATGTAGCGATGCATATTACTGCTTCACATACCTATGCCACTGAAATAGTGCTGCCAAATCAGGAACATGGACTGAATAACCCTTTGGAAACATAACAACCACTCATGCGGCATCTAGTTTGTATGTAAATATCAAGAGTATTAAGGGTGATTGGTGAACCTCGCAATAGTTGTTCGTTCATTGTAAAAGCAGATGAAACTATGCATAAGTATGATCTCTGTATGCAGGCAGTCTATGTCTTGAGAAAGAATTACAAATAAAGTATGGGCTAAACAATTTTTATATTTTACAAAACGATTTTTTAACACCTCGGAAAGGGAGCTAAAAATAATTGAACTGAGTTTCCGTCCATCATAGATGACAAGAAAAGTCATCAAAAGAGTTGCTATCTCTTTGGGACGATTGAATGGCTGTCAGTCAATGTGAGCTAACCTGACCAAATAATTTGATCAAATCTTTGTTGTTAACCATTAAGGTATAATTTCTTTGAGTTCAAAATGATAGTGGAAGGAAAATGTTGAGAATATTTAGTTACAAAAATATCTTTAAGAATAAAAATAAATGTTTTCTACTTCTTTTTGGAAATATTGAATTCTCATAAATTTCTTATGGAATATATGGAAGTTAATTTCATTTCACTATGTCAAAGGTACTTTGGAGTCAACTCTCACATTACCGGAGACTATTTATTTAATAAATTGAAAGTAAAGCTAAAAAGTATTAATTATATTAACCAAAAAATACAATAATCTTCATAAGCTTCATAAGCTTAAACGACAACACTTACTTCATTGTGGAGGTCCAAGTTCAGGGAAAAGAAAAGAAATACGAAAAAGATAGAGTTTTGAAACAAAGAGTTGTGAATATGAGATCAATCTAAATATTTGTTATTTAGTGAATTGATTTCGTTACTTAAAAATTCACTATAACTTAGCTGAATATGTTATACATTAGTCGTTCATAATATCAAAGCTATTCGTAGTCATTACTAAACATGTTTGGGGATGTTATATTATTTATTCACAAGTCAACAGTACAAAAAATATGTTTTATAATCGCCAAACATAATACACTTTTACCAAATATTAAATATAATTTTTCGGGAAAAATGTCTGTGGAACGGATTCTTAGCAGGCGCTGTCAGTTCTGGCAGATAAGAAAATGCTGAGCTACCATAGTCCTTTATGATTGCTCTAAATCGGGAATAGGTACTGGTATATCATTAGTAGAGTCCTTCTCAGAGTCCGAACATTTCTTCTTTAGGTTCCTTATACATTCTGTATTCTAATCATTGCAAACTTATTAAATAAGATTCAGTATGGTTAGTATAATATATTACCTCATTAATAAAGTAAGCTTCTTCACCCTTGTCTTTGTACTTGCTTGTACAGCAAGTATTCCTGAGAATAAGCACGGACACCGGTTTGCTTACATTCTGTTCAGCATCATCTGGACATTCCGGAGCTTTATCCTGTATCACGACCTTTCCGTTATCTCGGATTTGTTTTAGGAGCTCAGCATCTTTCTTATTAAAATAACGATCCTCATTATATTTGTCTTCATTGGATCGATGACTAAAAAAATAATTTGGAGTTCTGTAAAATATAACCATTATAAATATGTGTTTAATTTATTCAGAATATTTGTGGAATTTTTTACTTAGTGGCCATAGACCTGACAGCGCTGGAGAATATGTTCCTAAACATTTTGTATATTTCACTTTTAAAATTTTGTAATTACAGAATGACGAATCAAAAAAAAATCGAAACCATGACAAAGAATTTTTATATATTTTTTACAATGCAATTGCAATTTTTATGAATTTTATGTACTGCAAATATATTAACTTAATAAATTTTAAAAATAAAATATTTGATATAGTAAATTTTTTAATTTCAAATACAATTTTCATTGATTGCTTTGATAAAATTTTAACAATAATAAATTTTGAAACTAAAATCGATTTTAATGGTATATTTAGGCTATTGTATGTAAATCGATTAATATGCAGCAAGACATGCCATTTTTATATATAATTCATACAAAATCTATACAAAAATATGATAAATATGATTGATTAGTCTAGGTGTATATACAATATGTATAATCTAAAATTTGGTGTGGTCATATTGCTGGTTTGGTCATGTCATGCGAATGAAAGAAAGTGCTCCAGCTAGAAAAGTGTTTGGGGTAATTCTTGTACGTGGAAAACGCGGTAGAGGATCCTTTTTGCATTTTCGGTGAAAGGATCAGGTAACCAACGATTTGGGGGCGCTCTGTATTACCAACTGGCGACAACAAGCAACTGAACGAGCTGACGTGGTCAAGGACACAACTCACGTCTATAATGGCCAACTAAGTAAGTAAGTAAGTGATGATACTTAAGTAGAATATTTTTTCAATTCATTGAAGATTTATTGTTAAATTTATTAAAAATATAGAAAAAAGTTAAAATCTTCTTTAGAAATTATGAGAAATAAAAATGATTTTTACTCGAAATGAAGAAAAAAGTATGGAGTAAAAGAAAACTTAAAACCTTAAAAAAATCAATTGAAATCTGCTTTAACTAGTTGAAAGCCTTGATAATCTATTTCATCAATTAATTTAGTATATCTGTGAGGTTCATTTACTTCAAGAATAAAAGTGAAGAAATGACTTTGGCGACTTTTTAAGTACGCCCTGCCATTAAAAATTATACCATCTCATATAAATCTTTTTAAAGTCCAATTATTGACACTAAGATGGCGACCAATGTTTTAGTAGATATCCTTATTGATCAGCTTATAACGACGCTGGAAGAGTAGAACCTAAGTTAGAGTTCAAACAGCATTACTATGTAAACATAATGACTATTCATCTTCTGATTAAAGCCTAATCAGTTATTTTCATCATTCGAACGTGTCTTCGGTGGTGCTTAATATATATTTCATAGCCATATAAAAAAAAATTTGTTAAATAAAGTAGGCATAATAAATATTTAAGATAGCAAAATATTTAAAAATGTGAACCATGAACTTTTTTTCCAATATAAAAATTTTAGTAATACAAAAACTAATTTTGGGAACCCATCTTTCCCTATCCCTACAGCACTATAGGTACTTCATAGGTACTATTCGATGCTTCCGGCAGCGCATATCTCTTACTTATGAATTTTCTTTCCGTATCGAAATACATGCATGTTTCAATTATTCAAGACCTGGTCACTGTACTGGCTATTTTGTTAAAAGTGCGTTCATTTCCTACTTGTAGTCAAAGATGTTTACCAGCAAGACAACCCTCATTTTGCTTTTTGAATTAATATAAAGTACTCATGTATTCATAACTATATGAGTTTAGGAATAAAGTACATAAATCCAGTACCGGTATAAATAAGCAGTACGAGTGTTCTACGCCAAAAACAAGGTGACCGAATACTTTTTCGACAATTTAAATGGAAGAATTTAGGCCTTTCTGAGAGCAGAATCTTTGCCAAAGGATTCCACTGGCACGCAATTCTGCAAATCTGTAAATCACGAAACGCAATTCTACCGGTACTATCTTTTCCAATTCTTTGTTTTACGATAAATCTAAAATGACTTGAATTGATGTTCATGTACTTCCGTTTGCGCGGTAACACCTCGACTGACTACATGACGCTTATTCTTATATTTATCACACTACAATCTCTATTCGATATTTGATCTGAGTTATGAGGCATACATTTTTCTTCTGCCAATACTCCTTAATTTATTTGGCATGGGTGTAACTCGTTTCTTCAAGCCTTCTCATCATTTTTTTACACTTTTGGTCTAACTAGGAGAAAATCAAACACTTTCGGAACCCCTTTCAGCCTATGTACGAACCAACGTTATTCCTGTGGTACCATATACAACACCGCCACTTCAACCAATTTCTCGTAACTTTTGCATTCTATTCTTTTGAATATCTTTTCTATAATAATTATTTTAAAAGATGTCTAAAAACACCTTTTAAAATATTGAATATATTTACGTATATAAAAAAAACGCAGATGTTTTTGAATCTATTACCAGCGCAGAGTAAATACCCAGAAATCTTTGTACAATTTTTATAAATTTTAATAAGAAAAGTAAAAAATTCTAAATAAAATATTTTAATATTCAATTTCTTTAAATATAAAAAGAGATAAATGTACTTATTGCTTATTTCATTAAATTTAAAAAAATTCTATCAAATAGGATTCCATCCTCAAAATAAGCAGAAATTTCCATTCCTTATTAGTGCTTTAAGCTTAAATTGCATTGAATTTCCGTCAAATCCACAATCAATGTTTCATAAGAAATTTTTGCGACATTTTGTCGATAACAAAACAATATAAAATAATGCGAGCATAAAAAAGTTGAAATGCTTAATGCGGATTTTAAACACATTTCCTTCGAATTTTCGTGCCACGTTGACTCGGAGCGAGTCGCAAAGGACGAGGACGTCACACAGGAGGCCTAAGACAGAAACTGAAATATCGTTGACTCCGACGAAAAAACCATTTATCAGACACTTAAGCATCATTTTTGCGTAACTAATTCAACTTTATGATGACAAAGCAGATTTATAAGTATGGGAATTTTTCCGTTCCGAGTGAGACATGAGCACATTGTAAAACATATTGAGACTGACACATTTTATATGTGAATTAAACGCAAATGTCTCGAAAATGATGCGAAAGGAGTAGCAAATTAATAATAACTGCCGCATATTTCCACTGTGCCTCACTGCCTTGACTATACAAACCGAAACGCTTATAAGGAGTATCACATCACATTCAAAAGACTTGGGCGTATGAGTGTTTTTTTTCTTCTTCCCGCCTTCATATTAGACGCGGAAGAGGTTTAATTTAATAAATGTATATTTAATACATATATATATATATGTATATAATCTAATATAAATACATATAATGTTTAAGTAATTTAGTTGAATTTCAGAAATGATATTGAATCCTTCAGAAAAATAAGAAGAACATTATATGAGGTCGTAGAGTATCAAGATATTAGGAATAAAGAATACTAAAAACTAATTTAAGTCAACTAAATTGTCTGAAACTAACTTCTAAAACCACTATTAAAAAAATAAAACTTTTTCAACTAAAATCATAAAATATTAAGGCTACATGATTTGCAACAGTGTTATATATATTCTATAATGTATCCATTAAAGGGCGAGGAACCTAACATAGCAGTCCAGTTCCTTATTCTTAGTTAACTTTAAAAGTAATTTTAGTGTCAACTCACAAATAAATAAATATCTATTCAGATTCATACATTTAAAGTTGTGAATTATTTCTAGTCTTATTAAAATGAGGGAATAATGAAGTTCTCACTATGATAAAATATTTAAATCTGTGATAATCCACTAGGATTAACACAAACCTAATCACTTATTGGTACCTATAACAATATGAGATACCAGGATTGTATAGACTTAACAATAGAAAACTTAGAATCAACACACGAATCTTAACAGGACACTGTAAACTAAAAAACCACCTCACAAGACTGGGCATATATATGGAAACAATTGTAGATTCTATGAAGGGAATGAAAAGTCAGCCATATATGTGATATTAGAATGCGCTGCACTAATGCAGACTCCTGGGAATTTATATCTTTACGGAAGAGGCAATAAAATTCTGTATACTAGTCAACAATACACAAAGTGCTGTGTAATGCATAAATCTTCAAAATATGATTGACATGTTAGATCTGTGATAATGCCCATATTAGCTATATTATGAACTGTGTAACTTGCAAAAATTCTCTTTAATTGCTAGAAACATTTTGATAGTTAAATTTTTAGTTTATTTTGCAAAATACATCCATTTCGAAACACATTTTTTGTTGGCAGAGTAAACAAAGTTATTGAACTAAAGAAAGAATTCTGCACAGATAAAGTCGAATATTGGAATTAGACCGATATAAGGGCATTACAGTGACCAAGAACCTATATGAGAACTAGTTTATTACATTTTGCAACGCTGTTTTACTTCATCTAATATTATTTCCAAGTTTAATTCTTCTAAAACTTAAGCTTTCCAACTATAAATCTGGCTATAACTTTTATATATATCTAGGATATTATCATTAACATTTACACTATTATCGTGATATTGCCCAATAGCCAGTACTGCGGCCAGAAAAGTTCTATTGTACCAAATTAATCTGTTTTGATGACAGAAATTTTATATAGAATAAGTTTCTTCTTTAAGTTCCTGCGTTCTTAAAGATGGACATTCACAAAGAGTACTCATAGTTGTTTCCTTATTTTCGAGACATGATCTGCATTTCAAATTAGCAGATAATCAAAGTTTATGTAGGTGGTGTTTCAGTCCATGAAATCCGTTATCAACTTTTAATTACTTTTTGAGAATTTAAGAATGTTTTTGTAGGAGTACCGTTTGCTTTGTAGGAGTAGGATTAACGATTTTCCCTCTCCTTGCTAATTTATTTTATACTGACCCAGTTTCACCCACAAAAAGAGTTGTGTGCCTGTAAAAGCAATTTCTGTTGCAGTTTTCGCTAGCTGATCAGCTTGTTCATATTCCAAAACTCGCCTGTGTCTCAGACCCCAATAAAGACTTATCTTATTCTGAACTGCAAGTAACTGTAGAAGCTCGTAACATTCGAGGACCTGTTTTCATTTTATATAAATATCTAGGATAAGAAATGGGTACAAAAGGCAGAAAAATTTATTAAGTGAATGTGATTAATTACAATGTGTGTAATTTTAATTAGTAATGAGCAACAAATTAAATTTAGTTATTAATAGTTTAATGATGACTTATTTCTGAAAAATTTTGTCATTCCTAATTTATTATAATGCTTTGTGGTCAAGTGTTGTATGATCCACAAAGCGAAGAACGCCTTGATTGTATATAATAGGCCTCACTTCTTGTGACATTTTGATTTGATTTTTTAATGTTGCTGCTCAGTACATGTAACTAGATATAATAAAAAATAATATTAATGTGAAATAACTTAATTTTATCAAAAAAGTGAACGAAACTTAAGAGTTGTAATTAATTCAATAAAATTTCATACAATATTAATGGAGATTGATGGCTTCACTTCAGTTCTTGCTCTCTACGTGAGTCAACTATAATTAATAAAAAAAAGAAAAAATATAATTTAATAGTAAAATTTAATGCGAACAATTTAAATGCTGTTTTTTTTCCCATGCTGGTCATAAAGAATTAAGCGATATAAAAAGTCCAATTTCATGTGAAAAAAGTATTGAAGTACGCAAGTAAAAAGTAAAATTGTGGAAGTCTTAACTTCTGTAGTTGCTCGATATGTACGAGTACACTTATGAAGGAGTTAAAGAAAAAATTTTCAATTTTAATTATTTTCTGAATTTATTTAATCATTTAGTGAAAAATACGATAAAAAAATTTTGTTGATGGCTTATTTTATATTTTTTATATTTTTTTAAATGTCAATTTGTAATTTTTCTCATTGACTTCGCAAAGTTGGCCTGCCTTTTATGAATTATTAAATAATTTGGCACAAAAGGGATGTAATTACTTTAATACCTTTTGATGGTTTATTTAAAATCACTCATTACATATTTTTCATTGTCACTCATTAAAGTAATCTGCGTATAAAAGAGCCTGTGCATTTTTAATCGTAATTATTTGTCACAACTGTAATTAATGCAATCATAATTATCTGAACGTTAATATTGTTTGCTTAAAACTGCTTATAAATTCATCAATTTGTCATTTAATTCTGAATTATCTGTTGAATGTCAAATATAAGTTAAAAATTACAAATATTTATCTATCTCTGCGATGTGTGGTGATGTGAATACGTGAGTATGTGCCCATCAAATATATATACAGATAGAGTAGTGCTCGTATACGGGGATGTGCCAGACTTTAGTTATTGGCATATGAAATGCGCACTGACATGACTTCAACTTGAAAGTAGAATTCAACGAATACCTAATGATTTTATTACCACATTAACGACAAAACGTCAAAGATAATAAATCTGAGAATAAAAAATTTCCATTTACTTAAGCCCCTCGCGAATTTATCTGTCTTCAAACTGCACAAATTGCACAAACTGCACACACTGCACAAATTGCACAAACTGAATAAACTTAATAAACTGCGCAAACTGCGAGTAATGAAAACATTTTCACATTTAAAACCAATTACACTAAAAATGCATTTTGCTAATTTGGCGCAGTAATTCAATATTTCATAATAATGTTCCATAATGAGTATTTCCTTCGGCTAATGTTTTTTGCACGATAGTTGAGTGCATGTGCATAAGCGATTCTACTCGTATCTGCTATCATCTGCATATTTCTCTGGCGGCTTTGGTGGAGATACATTTTTCAGTTTCACGCGACTCAGTGGAACAACTTTTATTTAATTCATTAATGGATATTAAGCAAAAAAATTAAACCAAAATTGATATTTTTCTTCGAAACCTCTAATATTTTAAGTGTAGCAAGCATTATTCATTCATTAATTTATTGATCTCCATAATTCAAAAACTAGTTACAGATAAAAATGCATTTTTCTCTAGTAAATAAGCCTATTTCACTGTACTCACTAATAATAATCAGCATTTGCACTTATTATTAATTGAAGTGTGGAATATTTTGCACTACAATGAAACATTACTTAAATTTTTAATACTCGCATAAGTTTAGTTCAATATTGGAACATAACAAATCTGTAGGACGCAGAGCAAATCCCCCAATTTTATACACAATATATACAATAATACCTGTTCACCTATAAAGCTTTGTTGCATAGGTGAATTCACCAATACTACTTTGTTCTATAAGTAAATTGCCAATTCACTTATAATACTTTGTCGTATAGTTAAACTGCCTATTCACCTATACTACCTCTCAGAGAACTGTAGTGAGTACTCAACACTCGAATCATTGACTGTGTTTCATTTATATGCATACTAACTCTCCTTGTCGTGTATTCTTTTTTTGTTTTTTGTTTTTTTGCGGCAAGGAGGAGTGGAATGCCTACGCACTGACCACCTTCCGGCGCCCCGGAAGGTGAGTGCTCGACTCGCACGGGCTAAACCACTCCCCCTCATTCCTAGAGACCTTGTTCTACCCCGGGACTACGTTAGTATTACTTCAAGGTACGGTCCCTTGTCGTATATTAGACTCGATCTGATTCATATATACAGCTGATAGCAATTAAAATGATCTATACTCATTAACACCAATATTCGACACAAAAGTGTTGCAAATGATTTATGAATCATTCATGAGTATTACGTCGCAGTCGGGAAAAATTTGCTTGTTGTTGTTTGCTGTGCATATAATTTAGTACTAAAACAATCCCTAATTTCCCAATCCCTAATGATATATTCAGAACACAAACAAAACACATACATTTAAAATGCTAACAACAACACACACATAGAAATTTTTTGCTTAGCAAACAACAGCGAACACACAAAATTTTTACGAATGCTGCAAGTGATCGAGTCATTCATTTTCGAAGAGTATACTATTCATACTCATCTGAGTATGTACATGCTATGATTCATGAATCATACGTATTCTTGTGTAGCTAACTCATTAGCACTGGCATTTGTTAACGAACATACTTATGAAGCGATATTCGCATCTGTTTTGGTTTGTCAATTAAATATTAATCAAATCGATAGGATGTTGCACTGGAGCTATTATAGGTTCTAAAAGATAGTATAGGGATATATCATGAAGTGTGCGTAGGGCTGAAAGTGAGGTAGACTGTTTTTCACATAAAACATTTGACAGGACGGAAATACAGGTAGGATTACTGGAGGGGGAGTGAGGTTTAAATCAAAAGGAAAGTATGTAAGCAATAATATGGATGTGATGTACTCTATTGGTTCCCATGAATTTTGATATAGTTTTATAAAATTTGTTAATGGCACTCTTTTTTTTTTTTTTTTTTTTTTTTTTGATATCAGCGGTGGTGAATTGAAGTGAGGTTTAAATCAAAAGGAAAGTGTGTAAGCAATAATATGGATGTGATGTACTCTATTGGTTCCTATGAATTCTGTTATAGTTATATAAAATTTGTTAATGGCACTTTTTTTTTTTCTTTTGTTTTGATGTCATCGGTGGTGAATTGTTGCTAAGAACCCAACCTCAAAACTGGCGAACATACTGAGGCTGCCACCTTGCCATGCTAGGGATTTAAGACCACACTCACAATAGCAAGGTTGACACTACACATCTCATTGGTTTATTATGTCATGTGAGATAGATTATGTTTTGTGATTTCACTGTCACAACTTAAGTTACCTCATCATTTGAAAATTGGTGAGATATGAAAGAATAAGAAGATTGTTGCGACTTTTCAATGAAGCTGGTTATGGTTTTTCAATATAGTAAAAAATACATAAGAGATCTGTAGATTATAGTATTATATATTGATTAATATTAAATTATTCATAATTTTTTAAAACAAATATTTTTATTGCTTTTTATATGAAAAATATACTATTCAAGTCAGAAAAGTTTAAATGGTAATAAAATTTTAAATTAAATAAAATTAAATTTAATTTAGTTTTAAATTAAATTTAATCAATGTTTTCAATATTTGAAATTGTTGCATATTTAGTCAAATATTCAATTAATTAAAAAAAATTTCGTTGATGAGATTCACTTCCAAAAAATGTTTATAAATTAAATAGTTTCTCGCATTATAAATGATTTTGAAAAATAAAATTTAATTTAGAATTGTTATTGAAAATATTGCATTCGTTAATGATAAGTAGATTAACATTATCATTATTTATTCATAATAATAAGCACTTAAAAAAGCAGCTACACACAAATATCACAAATATAGTAAAAATAGGTGTAGAAACAACTCGTCTACAAAATAAATATATGGTATTAAAAGTTAATAACCTAAAAAAAATATTTAGTTTATTATTTATTATAAGTATAACTGTTGTTTATGCATTAATTTTTACAGTGAAGGGAATTAGTTGGTGAACATCAAAAACACACTAGCGAAACTCCAAGCTGAAACAAATCATGTTAGGTGCGTCTCTTTGTCAGTTGACTTATAAGCATGACTTTGAGATCCATTTTAAAATATTTAATATCACACAACTAAGCACCGTGCATTTCCTGTAATCAGCTTAATATATATAATATCCGACGTCATACTCACAGCGTTACAAACGTTGCGATGTACTTAATGCACCTCTTTGACATTGTTTACGTGACGCTTATGATGTGAAATTGCAGGAATATGTAGAAGAAAACGATTCCTAATTTACTAGTAAGCTCGTCGATCATTATACATATTTATATATATATTTCATACATAATTAATTCCATAACAAACTCTAAAAAGCATTAAGAAACCAAATAAAATCAAAGTGAATTTTGAAAAGTGAGCTAACATTTGGTGATACGATAGCTGTGCTTGAAATAGATATAGCGTATTATAGCTAATTAGGTACAACTCTAGCTATATAACTAAATGATAATTTTTTAATTCTTTATTACATGTGAATGCATCCTAACATATCATAACCGATGGGGACGTTAGCTAAGTGTTTAGTAAATCGTCGAAAATTCTCCATAATGTCTAAAACCGCACATATCAGATGGCAAGGTTTTGTCCTCCATATTTTTAATTGGTGTACATAATTATGCGATTATTTTTAAAGAGATACGGTGGTATTGGTATGTATAAATAAAAAGTTTCTGAAAAAAGATTCCAAATGCAGATGAAAAAAGTATTCCTTTATAAAGACAATACATCACTCTACTTAATCATAACAATATTGTGTTTTGATACGAGTTTTTCTACGAAATATTATTGGGTTATGGTATATCGAAAATAATCTCATTTATATCCAAGAGATGGCTCAATTATATTTTGTCACAATTAACTTCAGATATAAGCTGCAAAATCTTTTCACAGTTAAGGGATGATTTTATTTAGTACAATAGTCTTTCATTAAAGGGATATAGCAATCTTAAACTTTTCTAAATATAGAATATAGAGTGCTTCAGTTTTAGCACTCATTTTTTCCATGAAAACATCTTTCTGTAATCTACATATTGAAAGTTGTTGTTGGAAACCAGATCTGATAGCAGATAGTAGTCATTGAAGTTCAAATCTGATAAAGACGATGGATGGTGAAGCAATTCATCCATAATGCAATACATTATTCCAAAACTTCTATAAATTTTCAGTGCTTGTTTGGTCTTCTTCTAAGACTTGTATTCAATTTTCAAATTTAATTCAATTTCCAATGGAAATGTTTTTGTAAGATTTACAAGGAGATAGTAGTCACTGTAGTCCGAATCTGGTAAATATGGTGGAATAGGAGAGTAATTCAATGAGCATTAATCTTGTTTCAATCGCATTCCAAAACTTTAAAAAAGAAGATGGTGAAGGCATGGGAATATATTTTTGCATTTCTGGTATTTTACAATACATTATATTAAAACTTCTTTAAAATGCTGTTACGTTTTTAGTCGTGGTTCCAAGACTTGTATTTGCTTTTCAAATAGAATTCAGTTTCGGTAAAGACTTCCTCAATAAAATCGTCTCTTTGAGATTTGCAATTGATTGTAGTGACTGTTGACCAAATCTCTTACCAATCTCTCTTGCAAATCTCTTGTTGACCAATCCTCTTGATAGATGAGGAAATTGTGTAATGAGTGTTTAGTAACTATGTTTAAATATAATATACTGGGTTCTGCGATTGAAGTGTTGACTATTCAAGCTACCATATATTTTTTGTGAAAAATTATTTTTTATTGATTCAAATTACAAAAATTTGTGAAAATAGTCAAGTTTTCAAAATCCATTCACTTCACTCAATGTGGCCACCTATTGCTTTGACTATGGCCTTCAATTGGTTAAGTTGCATGCTTCACAAATGTGATTCACAGGCATTTTGGTCCATTACTGAACAATGAATTTCTTTACCGAATTCATACTGGCATTTTTTTTATTAGTCTGCATTTTGTTTTCCAAAATGGCATAGATGGAATAGTTGATCGGATTTGCAGTTGGCTAATGCGAACGGCATTGTGTGGACGAAATGGAATGTGGTTTAGTGTGATGATTTTTTAAACATTCTTGGTTCACACAAGCCGAGTATTTTGACGCAGTTGGCAATATCAGTTTGACAGTTATACCTGTGTGTAGTTGGGAACATTTCAATTGCCTAACTCTGTACAACCAAGAAGTTTTTAAATTGTTAAAAGCAGAAACCCAGTGAGACCTTCTTAGCCTTCTAACCTTTTTCGACATTGTGTTGAAAATTACAAAAATAATATCAATGAAACTTAAGTTACTTTCAATTAAATATGATGTGTTCCTGAACTTTCAATATATACCATCTAAAGGTTGCCACTGCCAACTGCCAATGTTGTTCATTTGGCCAAAGCGAAGCCAACGGTATCTCATTCTACAAGCTTAGCAAGTGACATTATATCGCTTTTGTTTGTGACGTTGTCACTAATATTAGCGTTATTGTTGTTTGTGTTGTTGGAATTTTAAATATTTCAAAATAGGTATAATAAACGTCAGATAACGTTGCATTGAAAAATTTGACTGTGCAAATGCCAAAGAAATCTTATTTACAAGCATATCGAATGTGCATTTCGCAAACAGTGAAATGCATAAAGAGGAAAAAATTATAAAATTACTGCCGCAAGTTCATAGGAAACAAGGACGAGAATGCTTCAACTGAGAATGCACAGCACGAGACCTGTATGTGGACACATTCCTCTTCTTATGTTTGCACATGCATCAATATAGCTCACATGACGTATAACAATACGTGAGTCTAAGCACTTATTTGTGCATAAGAGGAGGCGGAAAGGCTGCTTCCGCACAGGAATAGTTGTGGGTTTGACCATAAATATATATTTTTATGTGCTCACATATTCGTTCACCATAAACAAAAAAGCCAACAGACCAGCCGGCCATCCGATTACTTATGGGAAGTACACGCATCTGACACCATGGAGATTACACCGCAACTACTCGTAAAACTGGAGCCGATGCTGGAAACTGAAACTGAGGTTGAAGTTGAAGTTTCCGTTACGGTTTCGGTTTTTCAGCTTTTCAGTTTATTTTAAATATGTGGGATGAAGCTGAAATTTA
Organism: Teleopsis dalmanni; assembly: GCF_002237135.1. Lineage (NCBI taxonomy): Eukaryota > Metazoa > Arthropoda > Insecta > Diptera > Diopsidae > Teleopsis > Teleopsis dalmanni. Next base: position 44,639,106 of record NC_051848.1, read on the forward strand.
TGTTGTACTGTCGTCGTTGCCTTTGTTACCAGGTTATTGGTACTAATAAAAGCAGTTCTCTTGTTTGCTTACATATGTAAACAATGTCCTTTTGTTAACACAGTAAAATGACAAGGTAACACTTACGATTGCGATGGAACAGAGATTGTTTTTGCTTTATTTTGTGCTGTGCTGTGCTGTGCTGTTCTGTGTTGTGTTGTGTTGTGTTGTACTGTGTTGTGTTGTGTTGTATTGCCTCTTGTTTCAATAAAACTTTTCATATTTCAATTGATTTTATTACTCGTTTATTATTTTTTAATAGTTTTAAGTAATTATATTATGGCTCATTTGCAAATAAAGATAAGTTTTCGAACGAATTGGTCGGGTAAAAATGTCTACGTCTCTCGCTCTACGTTCGGGTATGCACTCTACTCTTATGTATAATAGCGCACACTGCTCGAGTACCTTGAACTGAAAACTTTTCCTATTAAAACATTAAAAACTTTTTGCTGAATATTTTACAAAAATAAAAACTTTAAACTTTTCTCTTTCTACCGCTTTGTGCTTACATCTGTCTGTCCCGTAATATTAAAAAAAATTATAGTTTTAATAAAAATTAAAATGGAGAATATTCTGTTCGCTTGCTCCTAGGAGGCGGTAACTTAGTATGTTTGTGAGTTCTTATTGAAACTTATAATTGTTTTCATTTCATCGACAAAAAAAAAAAACAATAAAATTATGTGGAAAGAATTTAAGTGCAAAGCAAACACTAACACTGATTTCATATTAAACTATATACAAAATAATTTCAGTAAAGAAAAAAAATATTTTATAATAATTTCATATATATAATAAGAACTACAGAGCGTCAATAATTGGTACCGACAAAATCAAAGAAACACAAATCGAATCACATTTCTCCACATATTTAATTTCCAAAAATATTCTGTTTTTTATCCACTTGTTGATGGAGAATTACCTTTTAACTCATGCAATATCTACAGAGCCTTATTCTGAATCACTATTTGGCTTAATGGCATTCTTCTTTGATTCTGATTTTCTGTCAGGATAGAAGGGATTCCATTGTTACAATTAAAGGACTTCGATTTTTGTTTAGCCTGCAAATGTATGACAGCTTTTCCATACCCTTTTATTTTACAAATTATTCTTACAGTAGTTGAAGCTAAACCCAGAATTCCAAAAAAATTTGTTTTCATTTTTGACTAGTTTTTATACTTCAGAAAACAGAAATTTACCTATTCACTTCACCACACAAATGTAAACTGATACCTATTAACTAAAAACTTAAAACATGTAATATACTACAAGTAGCGGGTTAAAATAGAAATGGGAAATACTCAATTATTGTCTGTTACTCTCCAGAAAGCAGCTATCAATTTTGTTTTTAAATTGTCTGTTTGCTGTCCGTAAAATCCGTATCGGTATTAAATATTGTTTGGAAATTAATTCCGATTCCAAATTATTTTGGTGTTCTGCTTTTAGAAGGTATAGAAAGTATTAATTGTCTATTTCATTAAAAACAGCTTACCAACTTTCTGATGGCAGCTATCGTTTCTAAAAATATATATTCGGTGTCCCTGAAATTCGTAGCGCTATTGAATATTGATCGTCACTTGATTCCAATTCTGATTTTATGTGATTTTCTGCTTCCCGATCAATATAGAAAAGTTTTGCCAAATTTGAAATTGCCAAAGTCAATGTTCATTAGCCAACTGACCCAAACCCGTATTTGATTTATATGTTAAAACTTGGACTTTTATTAATTTATTATTACTTTATTATGTATTTATTATTTATTTATTACTCATTTATTTTTTATTCATTATTTTTTATTATTTATTTATTTTTTTATTTATTATGTATTTATTATTTATTTATTATATATATATTATTTATTTATTATTATTTTGTGTATTTATACATTAATATTTATTATTTATTTATTTATTATTAATAATTTATTATTTGCGTATTATTTATTTAATATTTATTTATTTTTTTTTTTTTATATTTACTTATCATTTGGTTATTATTTATCTGCTTTATATTTATTTTTTATTTTTTATATATTTATTATTTATTTATTATTTATGTACTTTTTTTATTTACTTACTATTTCTTTATTATATATATATTATTTATTTATTATTTATTTTTTTTTTATTACTTATTTAATATTAATTTATAATTTATTTAATATTTATTTATTTATTATTTAAATTATATTTACTTATCATTTGGTTATTATTTATTTATTATGTATTTATTTTTAATTTACTATGTATTTATTATTTATTTATTATTTATGTAATATTTATTATTTTTTTATTATTTATATATTAATTAATAATTATATATTTATTATTTGTTTATTATTTATTTAATATTTATTTATTATTAATTTATAATTTAATTTATATTTACTTATCATTTGGTTATTATTTGTTTATTATGTGTTTATTTTTTATTTATTATGTATTTATTATTTTTTTAATATTTATGTATTTTTTATTATTTATATTTTATTTACTAATTATTTATTTATTATTTGTTTGTGTATTATTTATAATTTATTATTTGTTTATTATTTATTTAATATTTATTTAATATTTATTTATTATTTATTTATTTATTATTAGTTTATAATTTAATTTATATTTACTTATCATTTTGTTATTATTTGTTTATTATGTATTTATTTTTTATTTATTATGTATTCATTATTTTTTAATATTTATGTATTATTTATTATTTATGTATTATTTATTAATTATTTATTGGTTATTTGTTTATTTATTATTTATAATTTATTATTAGTTAATTATTTATTTCTTATTTATTTATTTATTATTAATTTATAATTTATTTTATCATTACTTATCATTTGGTTATTATTTATTTATAATTTACTCATTGTTTATTTATCATTTCTTTTATTTATTATTTATTTAACATTTATTTGTTTATAACACACACAGTGTATAATAGTTCAGTTATTGGTATTATTTAGTTAGTATAATCAGTAAGGATCATCTCCAGAAAGGTCCAGTGTTATTCTACAGAAATAGAGATTTTCTATTTTTACTTACAGATAAAAATATGACAATATTTGAAATGTTCATCAATTTTCGCCAGAAATGTATATATTTCGAAGATATTAGGAACATGAGTGACTATTGCGAATCGTTCATCCACATCCCCCCTCAATCCATTAGAAATGTATGTGTTTGCATAGCACTCGGGAAAAAAGCACTCAAAATTGCTTTTCGTCGTTTGAACGCTGGACGGATGGATTAGTTTAAGTAAAGAATTTGAAATATTAATACATGCAATACCATTTGGAACTGTAGTGACCACGTAAGTGTGGCCACTGCAGCATTTAAATTAAAAATACACCATTTAGTAACGTAATTACTTCCTGTCAATTGAAATGAGCAATATTATTTATACATATTTGATTACTCTATTTTCATATACAATACGTACAGGATATTGCTTGCATGCCCGCCTAAATGCACATTGGAATGAGCATACGAGTACTGGTATAGAGTACGAGTACGTACATAGCATATGTAGACCTGTCACAATGGAATAAAATTCAGAATTTCTTTGTTAGCGACTTTATTAGATTTTTCATGTCATTTTCATGTTTAGTAATAAAATCATTTTTCATATCCTTTCGTTCTCTCTCCTGCAAATTCTGCAAATTATAATCAACACAGTCAAGTGATTGACACATCAATGAGTATTTTTGAGGCACTGATTTGGTTATTTTTCAATTCAGAATAATTCAATAAAATTGTGAAACAAGGGAACGGCTGGCAAAATATGGTAATTGCACTTACCTCTTTTGCGAAACACCACGAACCGAAAATTTGGGACAGCGTAAAAAGGCCGCAATTTTCAAGCAGTACCGAAACAGCACTTGGAAAAGTGGAAAGTATTGCTCAGCACCGTACGGGAATGTATCTTTCGAACTCTGATTTACACTGGGACAAGGCTTCACTTATTTGCTATTATATTTGCTATGAACAAAATATCTTATAATGTTTAGATTTATGGTAGCTATATCTGTTTGCGATTTTAAGTACAGAATAGAGAACATTCAGTATACCTCAGTATACAACCTACGGAGTAAATGCAAATGACAAAATGACGAAGCGGAATTTCGATTTTCCCGGCAGGATAATGCATAAGATACATGTGCATGCCAACATGCAAATTTATAACAACTAAATTGTTTCGGTTCGATTAAGTTTTAGGCAAAAGCACAGCATAGGTAAATTGAATTGTGTGCGATATTACTTGCAAACAAACTGAGTACACAAGGCATGGAAATACGTTCAGCCACAGCAAGCGTTGGGTCTGAGTACGGAATTTTGTTTATACATATGCTTGATATGCAGAGCGTAAGTAGATACGTACGAGTAGTTAAACATGAAAACAAAAATTCGATACTACCTTCGCCTTCGTACTTGGGGAACTTGTATTGAGATTGCATTCGAGCATTTGACTACGTTGTATAGTGCTTTTCCGCAAGTTATCACGAAAGCAGAGATAAAGACAACAATGGAAGTTAACTAAATTTGTCAGCACATTTAAAGTTTCCAATCTTCAATTTGAAGACTTCATATGTTAAGACTTGGTTTGTCTTCCCTTAGTGTGCGCTGTTATCACTCAACATATTGCAAACTGACAATTCTGGATTAAAGCGATTGATTGATTGCAGTAAGAAAAGGTGGTTTAATAAGACCTTTGTATGCTACAAACACAGGCATTTCCATAATGTGACCTAGAGAACTTATTCAAATGTTATTTTACAAGAAAATCGTTTTACTTCTTTATTTTAATTCTTCTATAGTTGGGTTGGTTAATTGGCTGTGGAAGCAGAATAACGAATATACTCCCGTTTTTCATAGCTACCGATTACTAGACGCTTTAAAAATATCTGCTCTGGTGAAACCTTTTCAGATAAACAAAATTTTTCGAGTTAATCTTTTAATAGATTTTTCTTCTATACTTATAAGAAGTCTTGCAGTTTTAATACCTTATTCCTTTCCAGATAAAGTAAAATCATTCAATTGTGTTGACACCATTTAAGAGGGTTTTCATCCTTACCAATGAGCAGTCATGCCGTTCTTATACAATAAACCAGTACCGATGAACTAAAATCACCTAGGTGAGTGAATAATGTTTAACACATTTTTTATACTTACTGATAAACAGTTCTGTCGTTTTAATACCATAACCCGGTTTTGATGAGCTAAAATTATCCAGGTGAGTTTAAAAAATTTATTAAATTTTTCCTACCCTATATTGCTTTCTGGGAGGAGTTAATTATTAATAATTCCCGTTGCTCAATACAGTCAACATTTTCTGATTTCCTATTCTGAAAGCATGGTTTTTTCACTTTTAGGTTTTCTGGTGATTCCTAATAAACAACACGTTTCGTTACAGGCTACAATAACTGACTTGTTTGTCGGATTCCTTCGAGACATTGTTTTAACATGTATTTATAATGCTAAACTCTTTAGACTTTTTAGTGGTCTATCAGAGTGTGTTTCACAAAGCGTTCACAGACCTTGTCTTCATTCAAATCTGCGCTTAACAATTAATAGGGTGTGATTTCCGGATGCAGGGTAAGTATTATTTCCCATACGCACTTTGTACGTTTCCGTTTTTACTGCATTCAAAGCAGAGTTTAATATCTGCTCAAATATTGACAGTACGTTGATAAGGTGTACATCACTTAGCGAATATATTTTTATTTTCGGTGTGGTTGTACTATGACTTTTTTTGGAAATACAGCAACCGGCTTGATCTGAGATCTAGCATGTATTTTACTTTAAATCACTAAAGTATAATAAACTGAAAATCAATGTTTGATTAAGCTTTCCGAATAATTAATTTCAAGAATATATAGAATTGTGACCTACAAGGTTGAATAGTGGGGACTATTTAATACGAATATTTGTGGAAAAAAATTTATTAAGTCTGAGGCAGAGTTGTGAAGGATGTATATTTCAATCAAATCAATGATATTAATGGGAATAAAAATCAGTTTTTAATTTAATTACCCAAATAAAAAATAAGGACCATACGCATTTTACGTATAGAGTAATTTTAATGGAGTCAATTTCAATGAGCCTGGGATAAAAAGGTATATAATATATATGACTTCGAATTAATGATATTTAATAAACTAATATATCAGTTTATGATAACTATCCGAATAAAAAATTTTAGTAAGTCAAATGCACTTTTGTGTAGAGCATTCTGTAAGAATTTTTCTGGAGCCAATGGAACCGTTCTCTGCAGATACGTCGTAGATTTTATAGAATGTATTTGATGCCGATTCAATAATATTAAATGAACTAAAAAATAAGTTTTTGATTTGATTATACGAATAAATAATTTTAAAATATTATGGAGTATAAGCCAAAAGGAATTTTTTTTTTGTTTTTGTGGTGAGGAGGTGTAATGCTTTATGCACCGACAAAGTGATCGTCGTTGGAATGGTGTGCTTGATTCTCTAACATTAATACGTAGTATATTGACTAAAACACTCCCTCTTCGGCAAGACTTATTCTCCCTCGGAACCGTTTTCGCATTACTTCTCTAACATTAATACGTAGTATATTGACTAAAACACCCCCTCTTCGGCAAGACTTATTCTCCCTCGGAACCGTTTTCGCATTACTTCGAGGAGGGTGTATTTTATATTGTCATTTCAGGCTATATTGTGATTTTCGATCCGCGTGCAGGCCTCCACTTTTTCACTGCATTTTCTTGGTGTCTGTACTATTTATTATTCTAGTTTGTGATTCTTTTTTCTATGTCTATATGAATTTTTATGGGTCCAATTTAAGCACTTCTGGGACAGACTGTGTATAGTGCATTTAATATCGTATTAATGATATTTGTTAGAGAAGAAATAGTATTTAATGACATTTAAGACTGTAAATCATGAAGAATTATTTGTATAAACTATTCCTTGACACATTATATCAATACTAATATTTAGAATAGACATCCACAAAGACTTATACTCTTTTTATACACTATATGGTATTTCGTCAAATGAGTTATAAGATTGTTATTTATATTTCTGTCACTTTGAAAACGAGACCCCATAAAAATACTAAATTAAACATGTAAACCCTGTTAAGTAACAACACATCATATTTTATATTTCAAAAATTTAAAGATACATTCTGTTTTAAATGGTTCGCAAAAAAAAAAAAATTTTAAAAAATGATACTTCCGTTATGTTCGTAATTTATATTCAGAGGAGAACTCTGTGGCGCAACTGGTGCCTTGCCGCAAATGTATCGTGTTGTCCTTGCTGGAAATTTTATTTTCCAGAAATCATATTTGTAACTTCGCTTGTTTACTTCCGCTTAGCTCAGACATAATTTAATTCTTTTTATCGGATTTTAGAGTGATGTGAAAAACAGCGATATCACTGTCGCTAACAATTTTTGTTATTATGTCAATCAAATGATGTTTCAATCGGTTTTATGTCTTGTTTGGCAAAAATTGAAATATTTTTGTTTAAGTCTGCAACTTCTATGAAAATCCTTAAAAATCTTCTAGTCTGTTTTTTGTGTTACGAGTCTAATTCAACTGACTAAAGACTAAAGTTACAATGAAACAGAAATAGTTTGGAAGGACTATGGTACATATTCCTATCGAGTTTGGAATTTTTAGTTTCAATTATTTTCTTATTTATTATCTTCCATGTTTCTTTGTATTTCATTTTAGAAATAGAATTTATGAATGCTTTGTCGAATTTTCGATTTAATTGGATTCCTTTGCAAAAATTTGCTTACTGCATTTTGCTTAGTTTCCTCATATGAATGCAGTTTAGCAGACTATTAAGAGTTGAATCTTCTACTGCAACTCTAATATTATTTCATTTAATATCTTTAAAGTGTTTTTTTTTTGTCTATAATTACATTTTCACACAACAAATTTGTATCTGCAGTTGGAAAGGAATTCGCACTACTCCAAGTATTGGCGTATGCATCAAGTCAATTTAGATCTTTACTAAATACACGTACATATATTCATAATTTCATATTTTTCTCAAAGGAGAAATATATTGTTTTACTTTTAATAACGTTTAAGTTTCGTTTCACTAACAACTTTTATTAAATATATTCCTAATTTCACATTTCTCGCAACGGAGAAATAAATTGCTTTTGATAAGTTTTGGGTGCCGCTTCACCAACCACCTAGATTAGATTAGATTAGAATTGAAAACGGGTTGGGAACTTGTCACCATGTCACTGCATCTTTAAGGCTTATTGTGACATACCTACTTTAGTTAGAAACACAGTTAGCAGTTAGAAACACCATTGAGATATTGCCTAATTCCTTTATAAGTGGATAAGCAGTTGATAAGTACCGAAGTCTGAGTCTCGCGAGACTAACATAGTGACACAAAATGTGTTCTGCTGTTTCTTTTTCATCGCAACAAAGTCTGCAGCTATCATCTCTTGTTATACCTAGGTTCGATAGCTGCTTTTTTTACTCCAAAATGTTCAGTGAGAAACCTTGTGACAAGTCGGATGCCATTTCTGTTCAGTATTAGAAGCTCCCTCGTTTTGGCTTTTGATCGATTCAGCATGAATTCTTTAGCTTGTCTGCAGTCAATTACATTATCCCAATCAGTTTGAACTGTTTTTCAACCAGTTGTTAATTTTAAGTTTGCAAAAGCTTAATGAAGGATCACAGACTAGATGCAGGATGAACAAATCTTCGTTCACCTGAAATACGCCGTGTCCTGGGATCAATATTAAGTGAACTCTGTTCTTTTCAGTAAGATTTTTGAGAAGTTGAAAGTATTCTCAAACTAGTTTTGTGGTCACTCGAGGTGAACGCAGTGCTAGAAGTGCTGCCAGAGAAAATATATATGTTTTTCACCGCGATGGGTTTCTCTTTATATTTCTTTAGACATAGTTTAATTGCGTTTACTTCAGTCCTTCCATTGTTTTGAAGCCATCCGTGTACCAGAGATGGTAGTCTCCAACGAATGGAGGTATGTTCCGTTCCCAGTCATTATTGTCTGGCATCAACAATATATACCATATGTAGGTTTAATCGTTAGAATTTTCTGTGGACTTATTCGATTTCAGTTATTTTACGATAAGTCTGCTTAGTGCGGTGGTTTGTCAATTTTTATACACTATACAACTATATATGTATCTTTCCATGGTGATGTACCACACAACACTTACCACAAATTACAATTTTAATTATTATTATTATTTCGATAAGGAATAGTGCACGACGACTTGAAAGATCTATTGTGCCTCTTGGCCGGATTAGAGTGCTTCTCAAAGTCCGATTTCTTTAATGAAAGACAGTATAGAGTCTACCTTTCCTAGTCTTGAATCCTTATGCTCCATAAAATACCCTCTTAGGTACTTCTTTCGCTTGTGCACCAGTGCCGGGCATTTCCTTAGCACATGGCATACGGTTTCTCTTTCTTCCCTACAGTATCTGGGTTCCTAACTTTGTTAGATGATTATTCTTTATTTCGGTTTGGGTGCTCCACTATATTTGGCGTATAAGCAATGTTTTTAGGTATTACAATTTAGCATTATTTGTGCTCATGTGGAAGGTCGTCACTACTACGGAATCTGTTATAACATTTGTTAGATGACAAACTAAACATTTGGTGTCTGGAATGAGAATTTTTTTTTTTTAAATAGATTACTACTACATCTTTTTAAACAGTCCAAAAAGCAGTGAATCCAAATAAATATATAATTTTTATTTAAAAAAATTACTTTTACACATCTTATTTAAGACAGTGCCATGAATTTAACTTCACAACTCACGGGGTCGAAAAATTGTATGTAGTATCAAAGTAAATATTTTGAGCTACATATCTTTAAAACATTACTACGCCACCTGTTGGTGTTGTTTGTTAGCGAACATTTTCAATCGCAACTAATAGGACTAATTGAATAGTTTGGGTACTACATATGCTCAATTTCAGTTGAAAGCAACCAATTTTATTCAAATGAAATATTGTGCCATAGATTAGTGGAAAAGTGCATCGAGTCGAAGTATCCTTGAAAGCAAAGCAAAATCAATTGTTTAATTTGGACAATTTGCGAAACTTACACTAGTTTTAATTTTGGCGTGCATAAAACGTGCGGCTAATAAAATGTTCATTTTATTATTTTAATTAAAACCTTAATTAAATTTCCGAGAGCACTCTACATTTCAGCAATAAAAAATATTTTAGGCGGAGAGGTGCTGCACGAGTACGTGATGCCTAATGACTGACAATAAATTAATACGAATTAAAGCTGAAATGTACTCAAGAAATTAATTTAAAATGGTTAAAAAATACGCAAGCGGAAAAATGAAGGCAAAAGGTTGAACAAAATGAAAAAAGGAAGGACTCCCGCCTGAAGGATGTAAATATTTACGCTTGAAATAAGGCATTCCGTACGTACATTTGACACATTATTTTTCTATTATCGATAAATGCGCACACTCGTATACACACAAATTATCTAAGTATTTGAGGAATACACTTAATACAAATTTAATATCCTGTTCTCATTAGCATATGTAGATGCGTTGGTGAAGTACGAAATAATCCAACACATAATATTTGAATATCCTTAAATAATATTGGATTTGAGGGTTTAGTTGTAAACCTTTAAGGAATTGATGAATGAGGATGCAATCCCAGTAATTATATTCATTCACTATAGTATCTTCATACATGCAGTTTCTGTTGAGGTCAAATCTCACCTTCGATCTTACTTAGAGCTATTGGTCTCTTATTGTGTAGTTATGCATTTCATGGTACTGATTGGATCTAATTGTTTTAGTAAGATATGCTTAACTTAAGATAACATTACAATCGAGGATATTAGCTCCTTTAATTAACTGAGTTGCGCCATGAATGTCAATGGCGGATCTGTAGAAGATATAGTTGTCAAAGACAGCCACCGAGAAAAGCATCCATTAAAAAAAGTATAGACATTAAATCAAATTTCAAGCTCAACAAAACTGAAAATCTATTCATCATGTCTTAAATCTGTCATGCTCTATGGTTAGAAATTTGACGAATCTATACAAAGGAAATAAAAGAGGTTTCAATAACAAATGCTTAGGGATCATCTGCAAAATATTCTGACCTAATACAATTAGGAACGAAGCGCTCTGGCATCTTTGTAGTTAAAAAGAAATTAAATATTGTATAATTAGAAGATGCTGGAGATGGATTAGACAGACAATCTATAAAAGTCCTTTTTATATATCAGTAGCCGCATTAGAATGAAATCCAGCGGGTAAACGAAAACATGATAGACCACGTAACACATGGAGAAGATTGATGTTAGCAGAGCTTGAGTCTACAGACTGAAGTAGTCACAATTAAAAGCATTATTTCTAAATAGAATAGGATATCGTATTTGGATTGAGACCATATAATTCCAAGTGGTGAGAATAAGGAGGGGGGGGGGGGGGTGTAATTTAATGCAGCAATCATTTAAAGCATCTTATATCTTATATTTAGTTAAGAACTTGTCATTCCATATTTTTACTTGATGCATCACTCTATGCACTGATTAAAATATTCTGCAACGTGCCTTTTTTGTTGATTAAGTGTGAAATTATTCGCTTTTGGAATATGACAACAAACAAAATTATCGGGAATTTTAAGTTAATTTTTTTCGAATTAATATAGAAAATATCGAAAAAAATTTTCAGATCGTAAAATAACATTAGTATAATTTCTTTGTTGTCCTAAGTTCTCAAATAAGAAACTAAGAAATAATCTTAGTAAAATAATGCGTAAAAGTGATGTTTCATGTTTTTACAAAAAAAAAAATAAAAAAAATTGTACGGAAATTTAACAACAAGACTGATTATCAGTTAATTAAATTATGTATAGCTGTGGTTTATGTTTTTGTTTTAATACAACGCAGTAAATGAAGCTTTTGATGAACACACAGAACATATTGAGACTACTCTGAAGTTATAATACCATAATCTAAGTATGGTATTGGGAACGTTGGTTAATAAATGTACCTTTGTATTAGATATTTGATAGGATATAGTATTAATTCGTTGTACTTGTACTGCAGCTTAAACTACTTATGTTAATATGAGTTGATTTTTGCATGTGAAATAGCTTGTTTACATTTTATCTATAATAAATATGACAAATATTTCAATTTTTGATCATTTCCCTTGTGGGTAATTTATTTAAAACCTTTAAAGTTGCATTCGACATTTTTCAGTTGATGATAAATCAGTTGATTTATTTATAATGAGCTCATTTATATGAAAGCACTTTGCATGGTAAATTATCTTTGTTAAGGGCCTTAATGAGCAAAACTATCTAAATGAGACATGTGGAAACTTGGTATAAGAGTAATAAGCTCAAATAAATTTTTTCTAAGATCACTGATAATGGATATCTGCTAGCATACAAAACAACTGTATGGTCAGCCAATTAAAAATATTGCACTGTAATCAGTTATAATATTATATAAAATAATGTATTACTCATAAATAATATAATGCTTAATTAAATTAATTATTACAAATTTAGAGTTTCTTCACATGTAGTAATAAATGCGATTTAAGGGTTTTGTACCAAAAATTCCATTCAATTTATTTTTTTTTTTTGACTATATTTTAATTACTGTTGCTTTTATAAGACAAAGATTAAAAAGAAAACGGTTTTAAATTTCGCTATCAAAAACTTTTTCTTCGATTTTTTTTTTCATAAAGAAACTCTTAATAAGTTCTTCTTATTTTAAATGGTTACATTGCCATTCACGTTGGTGGCCCGAATTCAACCAAGTCAAGGTCGTATAGTTGTGTATCTTAAGAAACTACCTTAATGAATGTCTCAAAACTGTTATTGCATCACTTTTTGTAAGAGAAAACCCCCATGAACTGGATTACCCTTCTATACTAAATGAGTTTACAATTAAATATTCTTATTTTTGCCAAAATCAGTATTGAAAAAATTTTTTAATTTTGATGGATATTCTCTATTATCAAGGAATTTTTGTAGGAAGATAAAAATGTAATAACTTTTTTTCTTAAATATAATCATATATTTTCTTTGAGTTAGAAAAATTTATACTGAATCCTGCAAGTTCTTTTAATAAGAACCAGTTGAAAATGCAAATATTATTAACTCAATTAGCCACTTTTTAGAGAATTTCACTTCCTGTCTATTCGACCACTTAGTGTCTTTGTTTCGTCCTTGTGTTTCGCTGTTCAAATGCAAAAAAAGATAAAAAAAAAACAAAAACATAAAATAAAATAAAAAAGTGAAAAAAAATGTAAAGAAGATGTCGAAAAAAGTGCAAAATGGGCAAAGTCTCTTCGCTTCTATCTTGGGGTGAAAAATGAGTACGTGTGACAGATGTCATGTTACTTAACTCAACTATGACAGTGTTTATATGCCCCAAAACAAAAAACGAATTTTTTTTAAAGAAAAACGACAAAAAATTATTTTAAACTGGCACATGCAGCATTGCAGATGCTGATAGAGCAGCAACGACAAATGTTGCAACTTCCACCATTGCTGGTTTGCTTCAGTATGTCCTTTTGTTCCCGTACTCTTTCAGAGAAATCCACTGTACCGTACCGTACTACGGTCTTGCCTCTTCCCATTACCACAAGAAACACGACGATGCTGTTTTTCACTTTTGATGTAATTATGCAACAAATTTATTATGTGTTTGCGAATAAAAAGGAAAAACGTCAGAGACAAGCCAAGGAGGACACAAAGAGGAAGATTTTTCATAAGTCATCCGAAAACCAATACAAGCTCCACATGAAGTGAATTAAGGCACTCGGTGAAGCGAATTTTAGCAAAAGAAACTAAAAACAACCACAGATCATATATCTTCAGTATTTTAGCATCTGCCTCGACCTTAAGAATTCCATTCTTAAATTTAATTAAAAAAAAAAAAATGAACTTAAAGCAGAAGATTTTTGCTGTACATTTTTTTTTGCATTAACATTGTCACTTCATTTATCTTTAATAGCAAAGAGAGTCCTATAAATACCTGAAACGGGCTCCTAAGCATTATAAGAGTAAAAATAAAAAATTAATTATTGCTTATTTCAAAACATTATATTAAGATTTGAACATATTCCTTCTTTATAGGAAGAATAAAAAATAGGTTTAATGTTGATCCTTTTCCGAGTTAGTGCATCTGGGCATTTTTACTCTTTGATAGCTGGGAGGTTTCCGCAGAGTCCCACCCATCTCACTGACACTGTGTATTCCTGATAAGCTTCGTAATTATTCAATGACTGATCTAATATCTGCGTACCGCCCCGTCCGGTTAGTGATTAAATTAAACACATAATAAATTATCAATCAATCAAAATAATATATTAATTGTAATATTATAATTATTAATTATTATTAAAAAATTATAATGTATATTACTTTATATATATATTAACCCTTTTGATTCCACAACTCCATGTAATGGTAAGTAGAAGAATGGTCATGTTAGAATCAGCCGGAAGCATTGACAAATGCAAGAATTATTGCTGTGGAAGATTGGGAAACTGAATAGTTTAAGACACAAACATTTGTTCTGGTGTCTTTTCTACGAGCACTGGTAGATATGTATTCTATGAGCGTCTACACTGTAATTACTTTCTGTGTGCCGAGCTTGGTTTTATACCCTGTTATATTCCAGTATCGTGTTTCAGCAGATGTTGACTTAGATACATCTGATTTGCTTCTGTGTATCAAGTCAGAGGTTCAGCATTTTGTACAATGACCAAGTAGCCATTGTCTTGTCTGCTGAAGAAGTATTAACCTTTTCCATATTTGTCTATCGCAGAAATCAATCTTGTCGCAAATCAATCTTTGGCACGAGTAATGATTTGAACAGGAGTTTCCGTAGTAGACGTGCCGAGTTTGGCTAGTTTATCTGTTCGTAGATTCTCTACTATATTGGAATGCCTTGGTACTCAAACTGTAGTTACCTTATATCTGCTACTTAATATGTTAATATATTGCCTACATTATTGTACTGTACTAGACAAAATTAAGGCTGCTGATATAGTTTTAATACTCGTAGCTGCCTGATTATCAGTAAGAATATAGATCACAGATATATCGTCCTTTTTACTATCAGAAAATGCTCTGCTCTCCAAATTATAGTTACTTCGAATCTACCACTTAGTACATTAATATATTGCTTACATTCTTGCATTATACTAGACATAAATGTAGACTGCTGATATAGCAGTCTGATTGTCAATGAGAATATATATTTCGTATATATATATATTTCACACACTAACCCTGTGCTACTACAACGGGCCATTATTTGAGCTTAAGTAAGCTTTGAGCACAATGTTGTCACAAGGCAGTCACTCCAACCTAACCTAGTCTATGCTCGGCACATTCAGTCGTCTGCAGTTCTTGGGCTCTTTGATTTTAAAGGAATACAGATCCAATATCCAATATTAAACACGTCTTAATGTGTCGTAATGTGAAGTATTATTACCTCAAATGCAGTCTTAACCTGTAATGAATCAATTTGAATCCTCATTGTTAGTCTCGCAATTTTAACAGTTTCCATAGCTGTTTAACAATCTAACTAGTTACTGACAAACCTTAAACATATGGTATGATGCCTTGAATGGCATCATTATTTATTTTGTTGTTGTTATAGGATTTTCACTGACTCTGTGTCAATTTTAATATGGTTAGAGAATGTTAAATGATCTAGATTTTTATATGGCAAACTTTAAATTTATAATGTTTTCGATAACAGTTACGTTAGATATAATATAGGTATGTCACTAAAACAGTTCTGTTAAGTCAGGGGTTAATATAATTGATAACCTAATATGTAGATTTTCTTTTTTAACTATTAATAAAAGAACTTCTTAAGGAGTTAGGGAGTTAATTACGTCTTAACTTATGAGAAGTTAAGTTCTCATAATGTCAGGAAATAATTAAAAATTATGATTTGTAATTAAATTTGTTTATACTTATTTTTATTAAATTACAAATTCTTAATATTATTTATTTAAGACCCATTTTGGTACATTGAATTCTTTAACGCACCCATAATTTGTAATATACTTTTTATCCTGGAAACTTTCGTTTCGTATTCCGTAGGTTGGGACGCTAAAAGGAGCAACTTATAAAAACACATAAACTTTCGCAATGCTACCGTTGCAGATTTTGCACAGAGCGCTTTGAATAGTTTTAGCCATTTAGAGAACAATGCTGGGTCTTCACTTTTACTTTTTAACTTTAGTTCAACTTTTCACTGAAATCACTTCAAGGAATAAGTACTTTGTTAAGTTTTACCTCAAGTTATTGCTACGTAAGATGTTCCTTTGGTGTGCCTTTGCTGTTCATTTTGGTTGTTTTCTATTTATTTTTATTTTTATAGTTATTTTTATTATTTCTTCCGACACATTAAACAAATTGTGTGTTTGTTCTTTCATCTTTATTTTCATTTTCATTTTCATTTTCATCTCTGCTCCTGGAGAGAGAGAGTAGCGCAAAGATTCGTACTGCACACTTGGAAGGTACGGCAGAAAATAAGTCAGGACCTGCTGTTTTTATCATTTGAATGCATTTATAAGAAATAATTTTAATAGTAAAAGAAGTTACAACTTTGTCGTATTTTGTTATTATATTTTACAGTGCAAATCCCTTTGAAAGCGCAACTTGGAATAAAGCATTTGAAGAGAATGATGTTTAAGTCTTGAAAATGCAATGTTCGTTCGAGGAACTTTCTTTATGGAATTTAAATTGATGCGAATGGCAGCATTTTTAAATCATTTTTAAGTATTTCAACTGATAAAAAGCATTTACTAGGAACCTTTGCAAATGACACGGTAATAATGGCTACAGGTCCAAACAAAAAAATGTGTCTACCACCAAGCTACCAAACCGTTCTTCAAGAAGGTGAACAGTGGATTAATAAATAGAAACTGAGAGCAAATAGTTCAAAATCCAACCACGTTGACTTTACTAACAAAAGAGAAACTCAAATAGTATTATTTCTAAACAGTGTAAAAATTCCAGTTGCGAATTCTGCGAAATATTTGGGTATGAACCTAGATGAAACTGAGATGAGATGAAACATATATAGATCCAAAAAACTAACTTGACTTATTGGAACGACATTCAAAGTATTTCAGCAAAACAAACTTATGATTTACAAACAAGTCTTGAAGCCTATATGGCTCTATGGCATCCAAATTTGGGGTTGTGCAAAAAAACATATAATAGATATAATACAATGGTTCCAAAATAAAGCACTCAGGGAGGCAGTTAACGGTCCGTGGTATGTGCGGAATGCTGACCGATATTGTGACTTTAAAATATAATACTTACTGTTAGCCAAGAAATACAGAAGGCTGCTAAAACATATTATGAGAGGCTGAGTCAACACTTAAACAGCATTATTCTGGCGTTACTTTGTGATATTACACACAAACGCTTAAGTCGCTTCAAACCAAAGGACCTTTTTAAGACTTTCAAACAGGAAGCAGTTCTATATGCTCACTTTAGTTAAGTAAAATTACGTGTAATATTAAATGAAGAGACCTCTTGTTAGTCAATGTGACTAGTTTTGTTGATTTAAACTTTGCTCTTTGTTTAAATATGATAAAAAGTAAACCCATAAATATATACTAGGTCAATTGATAAATACCCAGTTTTAATAGTAAAAATGTATTTTGTTTGGAAAATTATATTTTACGCTTTAATATAATCCCCTATAAGCCTATAATCTATGATCACCTATATAAACTCAACACACTAAGTCTTACGATCTTTCAGCATTTGGATACCTTACAAATAATACGATTTATCAAGTCCTCCGAAATATATCTTAGTTTTCCTTTCCACTGCATGATTTGATGCAAATTTCTCCTCCCCTCCTCTCTGACTCTGTCATCTTACGTGGAATATGTTATTTAGTATCAAACTTCTAATAAATCGTTTCTCTATATACAGGTTAAGATCAGAATATACTGATCACTTGCATCAGATTTTCTATTAAGACCGTGATCATAACTATTCAGTCTCTTTACTACTTCGTAGAATGACATGAAGATGGCGCTATTACTGACAAGTCCGCTGCCCTAATATACCGTTAGATAAGGCAAGGACGCATTAACAAGTATTATTCAAAAAATTAAAACGCTATATATTTCATGAACTTAATGTATATTTCATATTAATGTGATAAAGAAATATATTTAAGTATTAAACCCTTACCAGTCTATTATGTACAATACATATTAAAATTCCATATCACTTCAAATGGGTCCACATTTCTTGGCAACGATTTATTAATTATTAAGAATTATTATAATATATTGTTAAATATATTGTTATATATAAGAAAACATGCTTTTTAGCTGAATTATTAATTTTAATTTTAGTAAATATTTTTAACATTATAGATATTTTGGACCATCCTCAAAATTATAATAAAATTAAATAGAATATATTATATTTAAAATATTTAACACAAATTAATAATAATAATGATAAGTATAATTTTTTATTTAATAAAACTTTTTTATAATTTAATGTATTAAATAAAAGACCTAAGCCCGGCAATAGTCGAACTTTTGATGATCGTTATAGAAATTAATTTAATTATTAAATAAAATTTAATTTAATGGGGCTTAAGGTTAAGATTAAATATAGGTTGATAAAATAATGAATTATGGAAATGCTTGTCCATTTTCTTGGAAATGCTATATATTCTACAAACTCGTATTGACGCATGGCTCAATTATAAAACTGATATACAACACTTTACTAAGGTGTATAAAAGCAACTTCAACAAACACTGCAGAGGATATATATATTAATCATCTATATATGAATTTTAAATTTCATTGTCAATATAGTTTGTGATTATTTCCTTTAGATTTAGATAAGGTATTGCTTTTAAATGGAAAAAAAACTTTAAAATGGTTGCAACTCTTTAAGTCATTTATTATCCAATGAACCTTTTGAATAATGTTTTATCTCATAACTTCAAGCCGTGGTCTCTGATTTTAGAAGTTGGAGTCTTGAGTTTTTTAAATAGAAGAAAGTAGATTTCTTAATGCGGTTGATTGGAATTTTGAAATCGGGAAGTTTTTTGTTAAGCATTAACTTTTTGCGTTACTAGTACCTTGTATCAACCAACATATAATATTTGTTACCCACAGTATAAAGTTGTTGGTTACTGAGGATGATTGTGGTCTTAATTAAATGTTTGTAGTAATAGTTAAATTAGATTGAAATAATATTAGTATTTTATGTTACATCTCCCTGAAGAAAGCATATTTGAAAAGGATGTCTTAACAGATCTCACAAATAGTTAGTTTGTAATCAGTTAAGGTTCGAAATAAATTGCTACTTCGACTCAATGTAGCGATGATTTTGACATAAACTATCTATTCAAATGTATTTAAGATGATATATCTTTAAATGTAATATTGTCGTTATGATTTGTACCTATGCTCAGATTTTTCTTTGTGTTTGAATATTTTTTGTTATTCTATTGAATTGTTCAGCTTTTTTGTTTAGCTTTTCGTTATTACCAATTAGAAATGAAAACAAACTGCAAAAATGGATACAGTACCTCCAGTTCACTTTGAATGAAACATACCGTAGGAAGGAATATGAAGTGAAATATTCTTTCCAATTACTTCATTTGGAAAATGAACCTTCATAAAAGCAAATTTTTATTCGTTATTGTCTTTTCCATCTTCCGTATCCTTTGATGTTACCTTATTGATTACTATTGAGTGCACCACTGATAATTAAAGTGGAATATTTAGTATTGTGTTTTTATGAACCTCTTAACTATTTTAATTGAAATGCTTCTATGAGATATGAATATTTTTTTGTTTAAAGACTACATATTACTGATAAACAAAAATTCTTACTAAAAGAATTGGTTTTTTTCATAATCATCCACTGCAAAGTCATAACAAGGCATAATTAAAACGAAATCTTCTTTTGATTTTGATAACAAGGCGCACTTTTTTATTCAAAACGTGAAATATATTATGAAAATGAGGAAGTGAGAATACTATTTTTATTCAAAATAGTCTCCCGCAGGATCAATACATTTATTCCACTAATTCTTTAAAAATTTTATATCATCTCTAATATGATTTTCTGGAAACTCTGCAAAATACTGGTCCACGGCCGTAATGGCGTCTGTATCGGACGAAAAATGTTATCCACGTCGGAATTGCTTTAAATTTCTGAGGAGGAAAAAGTCAGATGGAAACTGATCTGAAAAATACGATGTATATTCAAGCAATTCGTACTTTAATTTATTAAATTTCGTGAACGATAAAACACTTGTGTGTGACACCTGCATTGTCTTGATGAAAAATGACTTTTTTCTTCTGGAAGCCATGTCTCTTTTCAATTATTCTTTATCAAACTGGTTCAAAAAGCTGCAATAATATTCAAAATTATTTGTTTTGCCTTTTTCAATAAAATTAATCCATAAAAGCCCTTTTGTATCCAAGAAATTTGATGCCATAATCTTTTTAGCTGATACTTTTGACTTTACTTGTTTTGGAGCTGTTTCTATTTAGGATCATGTTGGTAAATCCAAACCTTTACCATAATTAAAAAACGACGAACAAAATCGGTTTTATTCTACTCGAAACGCCGTAAGTTTTGCTCAGAAATTTGTTTTCAATTCAGTTTTTATTGACTTGTCAACAAATGCGGCACTAACTTTCCGAATATCTTCTTCACACATAATTCTATTTTTTAAACTATATACTATTCGTTCATCCAAAATGCCTATGGTATTAACAATTTCGCGATTAGTCAAACTTGAACCTCTATAAACAATATAGTGGGCTTTCTCAATGATTTTTGGTGTTATTGCACTTTTTAAACGCCCATTACGTGGTTCATCTTCAACACTTGAAAGCTCACTTTCAAACTCTAAACCCTTCACTGCACCTTTTGATATGAAGGGGCGGATTATTTTTACACATTCACCATTTTTATAGGAAGTTCTGTTTCTGATAGGCTTTCTAAAACAAAGAACTTTATAACTGCGCGATATTTGATTTCTTTTCATTGTCGCAAAATCAATGACTCGTCAGCTTCAAATGGGATGTGAAAATAGACTGAATTGACAGATCGAAATAAATATTTGAATGGGTTCAGATGAAAGACGAAATTTTAAAATGGCGTATAAATTTTAATTTTTCTATTGTTTAATATGGTAGGTGTCGCTCTTAAAACTTTTCAGCCAATCTTTAGTTCTTGTTAAAGTTAGGATGGAACTTGTTCTTGTAAGTAGGTTCTGCCAGTCATTTTCCGCAAGATGATTTAAAGAAGAACTACTTTTAATGTAAATAGATATTTCCGTTTGCATAAATTAATAAAGACGACATATAATAAAATATTTATTTTTGTAGGTATTTAAGATTTTAATTTTCAGATATTAGTATACATTTTGAAATTTATATAGAGAGCTCTCTTACAGATTTCGATATCAATATATCTCAAAGATTGTCTAAAGTAGATAAATATTTGAATATTTATTCAGCGAGATCTCTCAAAGATCTTACACATTGTCCGAGTTTGATATAACAGGATGCATTTTGTTACGATCTATAAAGAGTTCTCTCAAAGATCTGTCTCTATTGATATAGCAGGATACATTTTGTTACTATCTGTAAGGAGTTCTTTCAAAAATCGATGTCTATTGATATAGCAGGATGCATTTTATTACTATCTATAAAAATATCTATCACAGATCTATCTCTACTGGTGTAGCAGGATGCGTTTTGTTACGATCTATAAAGAGTTCTCTAAAAGATCTGTCTCTATTGATATAGCAGGATGCATATTGTTACTAACTATAAGGAGTTCCTTGGAAGATCGATGTCTGTTGATGTAGCAGAATGCATTGCGTTACTACCTACAGAGAGTTTTCTTAAAGATCTATGTTTATTGATATAGGAGAATGCATTTCGTTACTTTCTACAGAGAGTTCTCTCAAATATCTATGTCTATTAAAGTCATATCGAATACAATATTGAGTTTGTAATTCTTTTTCCTCAACTTTATTAACTTATTAGTTAAATAATAAATAAATCAGAGTTTCAATTAAATTTTAGTTTTTAAAAATTTAATGTCACCGCAATAAGGCAATATTGTATTTAATTATTAATTATTTTATTAACCCCTGCGATGTGAGTTTATTACCCCATATCTGCACTCGATTTTACCTCATAATGAGAGGAGCTGAATTAATTCATTGTTTGAGTTTGTTTAGTTTTATTTATATGACATGACATTCTTCAATAGTGATGTATGCGCTATACTTTCATTATCACCTTCTCATGCGGAGCCATCCAATTATAATGACGTGATACACACACATACCACAGCAAGCTTAATTAACATGTGCTGATTCAAAAAGATACTGTGTTTGCATATAAAACATACTCTGCAACAAAAACTCCTTGGCACATATCATAACATTCTCCTCCATTATCCTCCATTATCTGCTCCGTTTGTATGCGTGGCTTTGCCGTAAACAAATGAACACAAAGTCGATGCTCATTCAAGCACGCAAAGAGGGTGCATGTTTGTCCTTACAGGTCTTTTCAAACTCTGCTTCGCCTTTTTCATATCCTTTTTTTTCATATTTTATTTTAAAGTACTTTTTTTTTTCTTTTTTCTCTGGGTACCCTCGTTTGTGGTTTCTTTCGTTATCGAAATGCGTTCTTTGCAACTTTGCATCGAGCCAAAGTGCACTAATTCTCCAAGACTGTTGGCTTGCTTTTGCTGGATTGCCTTTGTGTGTGTGTGTGCGTGTGATGGGGGTCTTCTATGTGTGTGCCTAGTAATGCGGATATGTATTATTTGTCAAGTCGTGTGAAAAGTTTTCAGTGTCGGCATAAAGCGTTGAAAGTTGAAAAACTGTTTTCTTTGTGGCAGAGTTGCCGGATGTTGTTGATTTAATTTCTCACAGATTGAAATGCTGTCCTGTAGAAATTGGTTAAATTTGTTAATTATGTACGAAACAAGAGCAGATTAGTCGTATGTTAATAAAATCAACGTGTCCTGTTTTGAATAAACATTTCCATAATAATATTGGAATAGACACATAGTTCGCCAAATCTACTGGCCAATCCAAATTGATGCAAAAAGTTTTCAAAGACGAACAAATAATGAAATTGAAGACCCACTTTGAAATGAAAATATAGGCAGGTACATTAAGTCACAAAGATTACAATTGACTGCTCATGTAGTCAGAATGAAACCGGAGAGGAAGCCGATTAGCATTTACAAAGAAAAGCCGATAACAAGTAGGCATAGAGGTAGGCCAAAAACAAGATGGGATGAGAACGTGTATGGTGATGCAAGAAAGATTGGAAGGAATATTGAACTGGAAGAGAGTAGCAGAAGATCGGGACAGATGGAGGCCATGCTTCACACTGAACTGTACTGACAAATAATAAGATAATAATAATTACTCTAAATGTAAAATTTCTGAATTAATAAAAATAAATAGATCAGAAATATAGAAAATCATATCTATCCTAACGTGATATTGGACTGAAGAACGGCATGAAGCCAGGATCGGTCTGCCTTGTCCAAACTTCTTCTTATATCCAGGTTTATTCAGAATCAAGTTTAAGCTTTTAGAATTCTTACTCGGAGAAATTTTCAACATTATTATTGATAAAAAACTTTTATATATTGGACAATAGAACAGCATGAAGTCAGCGTCGGCCTGTTCTGTTGAATCATTTTTAGTACATATCTGCTGGCGGTCGAAGACAAAACACCAGAGCACCTATTGTGTCAATGTTCAAGTTTCTTCAGAACCATGTTTAAGCTTTTGGAATCTCCATTCTTTAGTACATTCGGCAATATATTCAACATTAGTATTGACCAGATATTTGCATATATCAATGCGTTCTACTGGTTCTAATTAACTCATCGCTCTACCTACAATTACAAAGAATGTAGAATTCAAATGACTTTCATAGCTAATTCAGAACGATGTGATCCTTTTTTCACTTCACCTGCTTACATATGAAAATAAATTGATTTCCTTTGAATAAAATTAGATTGGAATCTACTAACACTATTTTGGCTATGCTGGTATTTATCCCTTTCTGCATATGCCGTGGTATCTGCATACATAATTTATTTGAGCTTAAGAGAGCTTTTTGAAAACAAGGTCGCCACTCCATCCCACCTACCTATGCACACCGTTTATAAAGATCGAGGAACAGGTTAGAATGATGTGATGTGTCAATTTAGCAATGCCCATCTGTCTTTCTATCTATATGCTGTCCGAAATTGAACTATTGTATAGTTTGAATTTATTACTAATTTTTTTAATATAAATTTTTTAAATTTATTTTATTAATTTTTTTTTTAAATTTATTTTTAACATTTGAATAAAGTGTTGCTGTAAGGCTACGCTTTCTTTGTATGGTGACAAAGAAGCTTTATTTCTTTCTTTGCTATTCAAAATCCCTCTAAATTATTTTTAACTTTATTATTATTAAGTTGGGTGACTTATGGACCTACTGATAAATTCAGAATAAATCGCTTAAACAGATTTCCTGGATAAATATTAATAAAAAATCTTCTTTACCGAGTCGTAATTCTTCACTCAAATTATGGTGCCAAACAAGGTTATGTTTCATTCATATATCAGTACCTGTCAGATTTCTAGCATGCACTTTGCAATCTCATTCCCTTCTCTACCAAACCGAAAACTTTTATTATAATAAGTTCCCATTTTTGTAAGGTGATTTGTCAACCTACAGTACCCTGTCAGAAGCTTTGTTATGATTCATTAGTTTTTTATTTATCTATGAGGCGGTATGCTTGAATGGGAGATATAGAAATTAATGTTTATGATGATAATTACACTACCACATTTAAGTTAAACATAGTTTTTCATAGTTTTTAACTTGAGTAATAATTTTCAGCAATATTTCTGGAAAAATTATTTTTTCCATATATTTTAGAAACATATTTTGGTCCATAGATATACTATACTTTCTATGTACATTATATTTTCGAGAAATGCTCGTGCATTTCCAAAAGTGCATTTCAATAATTTAAATATATTTAATAAAATTTAAGATCACATGTTTTCAAATATATAATCACTTATTAAGACCAGATTTAATACTAGATTGTGAATACTAGAAGAGTACGTATGAACTCAAATCTCAAAAATCAAGCCATTTGAACTGATGATTCAGCATAAAATGCAAGGCAATGTCCTCGGTCGCATTGGCTCAAGGGTAACGCTTTCGCAATCCTTCACGGAGATAAGCCACCGAATGCAACTGCTAGTGACTTGCGAAAGTCCGTCTAAGCAGAAGTGTTTCAGTTCAAAGCCGTGTGAGATTATGAACACAAGTAAATGTGTTCGCCTAGCGCCTCTTCGCTGCACTATACGAGCGGATAAAATGCGGGCGCGAACTGTGCAGTTTTTGCATGGGCGTACGAAAGTAGCTGAAGGCGTACGAGTACTTCCACTGCAAAAGAACAACGAAAATCGTGCAATTCGCGGTTTTATCACTTTTCATTTCGTTTCACTCGAAACGTATTGCACGCTACATGCACTTCATTTCACCTCCGCTTTGTGTCTTCAAACCGGCATAAAATCAACAAAATGTTGTTCATGCATAATCCCTCCCCCTCCCTTACGCGGCCCCTTCTTCACCGACATATGTGTATACACACACACACACACAGACACAAACATAAACTTGAAAGTGAAACTAGTATGCCTGGGCGTATATTTATGTATTCACGGCAAGCGGCAAGGAATGTTTTTTTATGCTAATACGGGCTCTTTATTTCGCTGAGACTGAGACGGTTAGAAAAGTATGCATGTATGTCGGTGTGTGGATGTCCAAATGGGTATATTTGCTCACTTAGGAAGAATATGTGCAATTTACGGTCCTTTTAAGCGGTAGTCGACATGCAAAGAAAATCATTTTCAGTCCCACGAAGCGGAGTAGTCGCAAGTTGCACTGAAGTGTGGAATAAAGTTTCGTCAGGAAAATGAAGTGCGTTTTAAGCACTCCCCCTACAGTCCACAACTCAACTTAGTAAAGTGTTGGAGAGAAAAAAAATTTATAAATATTTAAGTAAATAATTTCTTAATTTTGGGCCTATTAAATACTGAAAAAAAATAGATATAAGTAAAATTTATTCTATTTGGAAAAGCATATATTATTGGCATAGTGATTCTAATAAATCTATTTTGTGTAGTCAATATAATTCCTTTGGACACTATTTTATAAGAAAATCATTGTAGAAAATTGACAGTTTGATCGCCTATCGATTGCCATTCAATCGCCGTTTGATTGCCGTTCAATTGCCGCTCATTCCATAACAACGCTCACTCCCTTGCTCGAATTTTGATAATATTATAATTGCAGATATTAGAAATATTGATGCCATCGAATTTAAAGCACAATAGTATTACATACTTAGTTGCCCATTTGTTTTTTATTATCTTGATATATGCGATCATCATGATGTTTATATATTATCTTAATTCAACGGCCACTTCAAAAACTTTTCACTCCTCGTCACTCTTTCATTACTCAACAATCCTAGTGCTGCTTGTTTTTCAGAGATATTATCATGGATTAGACGCATAAATTTTATCGGTTGAGAAATAGTTCTTTTGAGATATTATCATGGATTAGATGTATAAATCGTTGGTAGAGAGTAAATTTTATAGGTTGAGAAATAGTTCTTTTGAGATATTATCATGGATTAGACGTATAAACGGATAGTAGAGAGTAAATTTTATCGGTCGAGAAATAGTTACTCTGAGATATTATCATGGATTAGACATATAAACGGTTAGTAAAGAGTAAATATTATGGGTCGAAAAATAGTTATTCTGAGATATTATTACGAATTAGATGTATAAATGGTGAATAGAGAGTAAATTTTAACGGTCGAGATATAGGTATTCTGAGATATTATTAAGGATTAGATGTATAAATGGTTAGTACAGAGTAAATTTTATCGGTCGAGAAATAGTTACTCTGAGATATTATCATGGATTAGACGTATAAACGGTTAGTAGAGAGTAAATTTTATCGGTCGAGAAATAGTTACTCTGAGATATTATCATGGATTAGACGTATAAATAGTCGAGAAATAGTCCTAAATACCAAGTGTCCACTGAACTCATAGTAGCTATTGGTGATGGCAATTTTTCGTCTGAACTCTACATAAATTTTAGAGAAATAGTTGTTTATAATTATTATCATGGTTTAAGCGGATAAGCGATTAATAGAGAGTTTTTTTAGTTATTCACATGGATAACATGGCTTCGGCGGATAAGCGGTTAGTAGAGAGTTAATGCTATCGGTCGAGAAATGGTCCTACATTAACAGTTGTCTACTAAACTCATTCTAACTATTGGCAATGGTAATTCTTCGTTTAATCTCCAAGTTGTTGTTTATTTCTATGATAAAAGGATGGATAAAATCCTTAACAACTTCAATAGTATTATCACCAACAACCAGCTCAGTGTTTGAGTGAAGCAGATTTATGTCAGTAGTTAATCTATAGCTTGTTTTGCTCTCATCCACCGCTAATTCCATTTTTGTATGATGAATTTGTAAAAATTATTGGTTAAGCTTTTTCATTCATCTGATAGAGTCAGGATTATAATGTCTCCAGCTACCGTGTACATTTTATATCGATCGATGAAGATCTATTTATTCAATTGTTATTGTGTGCTGCTATCAAAACTTAGCAAAAGTGCAAAGTGATTCCAATATTAAAATATGTATATATTTTCTTGTAGAATTACCTGTTAACTTATATGGATCATTCTTATAAATAGTTATGATTTTACTGACTTAATTCAGGATTGTTTATTATACTCGTAAATATATCTCACATCACGAACAAAGCTCCTGATGTATTATGGCAACAAATTATGATAAAAAATTATTATTTTGAATTTAACAGCTGTCACACATCAATCCTAATAAAAGAAGTAATGTAATTAAAAAGTATTATCCGCAGCTCTTTACAGTGTGTGAGCCATTCTAATTCGTGTATTCCTGCTTACTAAGAGTTGGATGCGTCGTTATTATTGCAAATGGAATAAGGCACATGAAATATTACCTTTCCATTTCGACACCTACGTGCGGCCGACACCGCAGCTACAGTCACCAATGCAGTAATCTATCCTGGAGCGAATAAACTGACGAACGGCGTGGACGCGTGGTCTGAGAAGAGAAGAGAAGAGCAGAGAAGAAGAAGTCAAAAAATTTAAAAGAAAAACTTTTACCTAAACTTTTGAATAATGAATAAATTATTATGCAGCACTCAGTCTTCTTACGTCCTGTTTCATGACTTGAATTTCTGCATCGAGCGGATGTGCTCGTTCGTATTGTTATGTACACAGTACTGTATATGCGTAAGCTTCCCATGTTGATTTATGTTCGCATAAGTGTATTCGCGAATTCTCCGCTAAAAAGTGAGTATCTCTGTTATTTTTTTTTTTTTTGTTTGTTTTCTTTTTTTTTTTTTTGGTATGAGAAATCGCAATGGCAGAGAAAGCAATACGCGTATGTCAAGTTAAAGGTAAAGTGCTGAAACATTACGTTGCAGTCAGGAAGTTTAGAAGCAAACACTTAATATTTACGGCCTTTCGCCTCGTCTTGCTTTTTTCCATGGGTAATCCATGGGTGCAAAACCGCCCGAATTCTAAGGCTTTTCTGCATAAACTCATGCATTTTTGCCACTTTGAGTGTTTTGGAATAATTTTTGAATGCGTGCACTTATAAGAAAAATATTAGCAAGCCAAACGGAATTTCACTGAACTGAAATGAGAGCAGATACATTTACACACTTTCATATTAACGTATTAGAATACATTTATGCATACACTAAGCGCTCGAAGAACTCCGTAAATGAATATGTAAGAAGGTAGAAGTGCCTGTGCAGCCCCTTATGCTATCGCAAACTTTCAAGGAGTTTTGCTTCATTCATTAAACACAGTATTATTTTAGTGTTTTTGTGGCTTTCAGCTACTTTCTTAACTATTTTCTGTTAGTTTGTTTTTTGTTCTAGTGCAGAAGTAGCAAGAACCAAGTAGCAAGTAGCAAGTAGCAAGTACCGAGTAGCAAGAACCAAGTAGCGAGTAAGAAAAGGAAAAAATCAAGCAAAAAATGTAAATTGTGTACTAGAAGTAACCATTGTTGGCGCTGGTATTCCATATTTTTATTTTATTTAAGAACTTTTCGCTTTTCTTTTTCGTTGTGAGTTTTGTTTATATTTATGAACTACGAAGTTATGGAACCATGTACCCATGTACCCATGTAGCCATGTAGCCATGGAAGATTGTGTGTACGACCAGCGAATGTATAAGCACAAAAAGATACAAAATTTAAGCTAACACAAGTTTGAAGAGCAAAAATGGCTGCACCAGTACATGTGAATGAGCATGTCGAGTGCTAATACAGTACAATATTTTATGCGTTATGATTTACAGCAGCGAACAATGCAAAGAAAAACAATAAAACTAGCACCAAACCCATGAAAGCAAAAAATTTCCAACTTACACTCAACTGACGATGATGAAACTTCGCACTCTCAGTTAACACTAAGGTTTCTCGAACCACATTGAACTGGTAGGAACTTATGTAGATTCGACAATGGGTGATTTGGTGACAGAGTCAATAGTTTCAATAACGTAATTATCTGTCATTAAGGTCCACCACCACAGCCCTCTTAACACATGTATCAGTATAATACAACGATAAACGCTTCCATCAGAGTTCCAAAAAATTCTTTCGGCATAAATTGGAACTATATGTTTGAATATAATTTCCTTCTTGGCTGGAAGTGAGGACCGTCTTAAACCTTTGCTGTTGCTTGAAGCACAGCACTCCGTTGAAGAATTCAAAACTACATTAAAAGAAAGTAATGAATATAGTTAATTGCAGATATTACAATACGCTTATTAAAGGGACCCATCTAAATTAGTCAGTATAGTCGACTCTGCGAGCCCTGACATTCGTGGTGCCTGATTAGCACCAAAACAGTAACGGGTTGAGACTGCTGGATTTTAGTTGGCTTTTACGACGAGGCAAGCATTCTCTTGAAAATACCCTAAGCTTAATTTCGTGACAGTACCTTTTAAATCTATTCACGATTAAAGCAGAATAGATAAAATTATAAAAGCTCAACCGAGAAATGAAAACCACAAAAAATCTTTTCAATATTAGTTAACTAATTTTGCCATCACAGTTTCACAAGTGAGTAACTAGAATAATTGTGGGAGATATAGTTGAGGTACTGATAATCGTTTTTATGAAGAAGTACAAAATTATTGAGTGATATATAAAGTTTTTGCGGGTTCTTGGTACATTAACGACGAAAATTTTTCTTATTGAAAAAAATTTTAATTAAGTATATATTGGTCAGGATTCTTTATGATATATTGCCATTTTTGGGACAGTTTTATATTATTATCTGTGAAAAACTTTCATAGTTTACCAAGAGATTTTCAAGAACTTTTAACATTGACAGAATCTTGCTGAGCCCAGCATATACGGAAGTTAAACAATGCAAAATTCGGGCTATATATTAAATGCATTAAAACATTTTACCTAAGTTCCTTCAATTTGTTCCGAATCATCAAACTTGTGTGTGGGTTGGCATTCTCATGATAAAATACAACTGATTTTCATTTGGCTGATTGTGGACGATTTTCTTCGATTGTTTCATTCAATCGAAGAATTGAAAAAACTTTTGTCCCAAGCAAGAGAAGCTTGTAATAGGTGATTAGCTTCCAACTTTACCAAATACACAACATAAACTAGTCTACCCTCAGTGCAGACTTTGAAGTCTTCTGTGCAGGGTCATCGGCATTTGATCGCACGATTGTTCGTATTGGCTTTAATCCAATTTTCATCGTCCGTAATGATTCATTTGATTTCGTTGTATTTTAGCAGTATTTTACTTATGTTAATTTGGACAATCAGATATTTTTGTGTTAATTAATGTAGTACCAAATTATTGAGCATGGTTGCATAGACCGCTACTTTAGAATGGTTCCAAACTATTATACAGTTCATTTTTGATGTATCTGCTATTTCTGATAGCTTGCTTTTGGATTTTTCTACATCAGTTGCTAGCTTTCATCGGTTTTTAAGTAGGTCACTAAATGACCTAGCTAGGTTTGTTAGGGTCAAACTTATTTGGGTTCCTGGTCACAGGAATATCATAGGAAATTGTAGGGCAGTTGACCTAGCCAAGGCAGGTGCTCTTCTCCCCAACATTAATCTCTCTGATATAGGCGTTCCACTTGCTACAGTTAAACTGGCAATCATACAAAAATATCTGAGCATAGCCAGGCAATACTGGGCTGACGAACCTCAATGTCAGATTTCTAGGTTGACTTAGCCGAACTTAGACAAGAAAAGAACTAGTCAGCTACTCCAACTAAGACGGAACCTGCTCAGCACTATGGTATCTGTGCTGACGGGACTCTGCGTAATAGGAAGGCACGCTATGAGACTGGGTCTCCCCTTTAATGACTTTTGTCGAGGTTGAGGCTCTGAGGATGAGGAGGAGACTGTACTCCATCTCATGTGTCAGTGCTCTTCCCTAGCCAGAAGAAGATTTAAAACCCTTGGATCTCTTTTTCTAACTGACCTGACTAAGTTGTCATCCTGTAATGTTAGGGACCTAGCCAAGTTCATAGAACTGTCAGGTTGGTTTTCCTTTACCTAATAGGGGAGTCGTTACCTTTCTTTCGACGTTTAATGTATACTGATTACAATCTTTATACGAATCAACGTAACTCCTGTGGTATCACAATGGGCCATTATTTGTGCTTAAGTGGGCTTTTTGGGATACAAGGCCGCCACTCCAACCAACCAACCAAGTAGATAACCGACAATAGCTAGGTACATTTCGTAAAAATACTTCCGGAATGGAATCAAGCAAACCACTTCCGGGTACGTCAGGTTAGGTTAGGTTAATATGAGGTTTTTGAAGTTAGTATTTCTATTAATCTTTGACGATGCGATCAGAGAAAACAATTTTCGACAATTGGTCGAATATCTGCAATTATAACAGCATCTGGGCTTAATTGGAATTATTAAAATTTTGTAAATAGTATGTGCGGAACATAATAAACACTAAGATGGTACAAACTTATCTATCTGTTTTTGAGGGAACTATAATTGTTGAACTTAAACAGTTGTCTGTCTATTATGTTGATATTTTTTATTGATTCATTAATTTAGTATTTTTGCTTACTGTGTTCATTTTGGCACTAATTCGTAATGTTCATGACGGGGAATGATATCTCATTATAAATTATGTTCCAAAAACGAAAAGGAAATGATTTTCAAATTATCATTGATACTCCAAATGGATTCAGTTTGTAGTTTCTCACACGCAAATCCGATATGTTGTATCGCTAACTCATGACTGAAAAAAATAATTTTTATTACATTCTTGCAATAAATGCAGGACTAGATGATAATGATGATGATGGTGAAACTCATCTCGGATATTCTGTTGTCAAAATATTGTAATGGAAACCTTTGGAGTATATTTGTGTATAGAATCTGTGTCAACATAAATTTATTCAGCAACAAAGCATGAAACACGAGGCAGTGAAATACGTAAACTGATTATTTCAGTTCGTTGCAGCGTAATTATTAGTTTTCATTAAGTAAGAGTTTTCATGATTTTGTCATCATACACACATTTTAATCGAATTTTTAAATGTTTCGTTATTGGAAATTGAAAACTAGTGAGCACTGGCAACTTCAATATCAACCTTTGGTTCATTAAAACCAATACTTGACAAAACTATTATTACAATTCAAAGGCACAGAGTCATCTGTATTTCTAATAGAAGTTCCTGAGAGCGGCAACTACAAGGACAACCGCTAATCCAATATTCTAGTACGAAAATACAAAATAGCAATAAATTAATTTTTAATAATGTCGTCTTGCTCTTTCTAAGATATTTGTACGGATTAATTACCAGATCTGATTTCTAATCACGTCAAGTGTTTTTTATTAAAAAATTCTATTTAATTATTTAATAAATATCAAATGCATTTAAAACTGTACTAAATAATAATTTTAATTTTTTTTTAATGTATTAAACAAAGCAGCTACACATCTCTTCGCATGAAAGAAGCTTATAACGTGATCATTACGAGAAAGTACAAGTATTCAAGCGTAGCAAGGTACACTCATCAACTTCCCACGGTTGATGAAATCAAGCCCTGTCTGCTATGATATGATAGAAATAAGCAGTATTCTTGGCTTTTTTCAAAGTGGTGCTCAGAGACAATAGTAGATCCAATCATAACTGAACCAATAATTTTAAATGATGATTTCCTAACCATCTGAGTTAACTGGTACGCATTATTAACTTATCAAAACTACATACTTGGTTGCCAGAGCATATTAACTGATCAGAAAATATTACGAAATTTATGTTTATAAATGTGAGTTCTTGAAAACCAATACAGAATATTTAGAACATAATAACACTCTAAATGACATGTAGTCAAATTATTATAAATTCTCAACAATCTATAGTTTTTGACCCATAAGACAAAAGCATGATTTTGGCAAAATATGTGAAATTATCGAAAAGCAGTCACGTATATAAATAAAGAAAGAAACCATATGTAGCTTCATTCAAAATAATAAAAATTTTAATTACAACTAAATCTAAGTAAATTAAAATATTTAAAAAAAATCTTTCACCACTAAATTCTTTAATGTATTATGTAGACTCAGCATTAGCAAAACAGTGAGTCCTTAGCTAACAAAGAAGACTACTTAACGGCTCTATGAGCGACAGTATACTAACATCTTAGAATTTTGGTGATTTTTAATATAAAAGTACACCACTCTAATCCAATTAAAGCAAACATAATCCTATATTATGTGCTTATTTGTGACCCTGTGATGCGGATTTAGTCTAACATTTTTCCTATTTACATTGGAATTATTTATTCCAATTGAAGTTCATTCCACACGATTATCATTTTTGAGTATATGGATTATATGAGTATACCAGTTTCCACTAATTATTATATAGAAATTATTCTATTACACCGTTTATATACACATACATTAATAATATACTTTTTATTATATACATTAATAATAATCAAAATCAGCATGTTTGTAACAAAAGTGTTGATAATGATGATCCGAACACCTCAATAATACCAATATATTAATACTAAAAATATCTCAACATTTCTAATCGGTTCATATATTTTTATATAGTTTTTCAGGCAATATATTTTATTTATTTAGTGCCATTACATTGCACAACAGTGCAAGGTACGGTCAATTTTTTTTATGCAAACGTTCTTATTTTTCATTGTCACATTCACTAACCAGTGAATAATAATTATTATTTTCTTATTACATTTTGAATTTTTGCTCTAAAGCCTCATTAATTAAATTATTATATAGAATATATTAATAACTGATATTGAGGTAAGAAATTAGTTTTGTTATATTGGGTCTCATAAATGCATTCACGGAGAAAATTTTTAATGCTTTCTATTTCTTGCAAAATTTCTCAGTGAAGGTTATAAGGATCCTACGGAGACAGCTAGGGAAGCAACAAAGCAGGTTAAATGGTCTACTTTCTTGTTTTCTTTAATGTTCCTACGTCGAGAAACCTATACGGTGGATATACGGTGGCTGGCAAAAAATTTCCCAGCTATCTAGCTGACAAACCAATAATGACAGAAACCTCAAAATAAATTCATATGAAAGTTCGTTGTCGTTGTTCGTTGGCTATCGTTAGAGCTCTCCAACTCTTACATGTGAACAAATCATTTGTGTTTCGTACTATAGCTAGATACCCTGATACTGGTAGCGTTACTCGATGCCAAGGAAGTGGACAAAAAAAAAACAGTGATAATACCAGAAATGGTTCGTAAAGTGAAAAAGCGAATTGCGCGAAATCCACGCCGTAGCTGCAATCTTATAGTTGATTCATAAAGTTGATAAAACAGTTTATTTATATTAAAATTCGTAATTTCAAAATAGAAATGATGCGGAACTAATTAAAAACATTAATAATTTATGTAGAATTTAATATACATATAATTTAAAAATAATAAATAACAATTTTTGTGTCGCTGTTCCTTGGAAAATTTATTTGATGGTGTTGTGGTGCGTATGAGTAACATCAGATAAATTAATTTTTTTAATTACTTCTAAAAGCAATATCAAACTGAAAATATTTATTTTTTAAGTAGAATCTATTAGTTAACCTAAATCAGAACTAAAAACGAAAAATTTATGTGATTTATTCCTCTTTTTTTTTACCCATGAATAGTCATGGGTATGTATTTGGTGTGATGTGCTGGATAGACTAATTTTTTGAAAGTACTTCTAAGAACAATATCATCCTGTAATTTTTGGATTTTATGTAGAATTTTATTATTAATCATAGTCAAAACACTATATAAGAATTTTTGTATTATTTTTGTATTATTTGAAAATTCATTCATCGGAAATATAGTACGCAAGTGTTTGATATATTTTATGGGAGAAAAAAAAATGTTTAAAAATTTCAAAAAATAACGCCATAGCAACATTATTTTTTTCCTAGTAAAATTTAAAACTGAATCTAAATAAAATATAAAAAAACAAAATTCTGACCATACATTTGGAAAAATTTTTTTTTTTTAATTGACCGTGTAATATTAGCACTTAAATATAAACAATCTTAATTGCTTAAACAGTTTCCTAAAAGCTCAATTAATTATATTTAAAATGCAACAAATTTTATATTTCAATCAATTATATAGCCTGGGGTATGGCTATTTAAAAATGTGTCTATAATGTCAATTCCCAAAACCCCATGAGTCCATATCTCCTAGAAAAAAAAATTGGCTACAATCTCAACATCTTTTGATTTTATAACAAAGTTTAAGCTATTAAAATATTTGATTTTAGTAATTAATTTACAAATGATCCCTTGAACTGTCCAATCGATAGTTTGATCATATTGGATTCGGTTTCTATACAAGTTACTCAAAGGTGTTCGATATTTTGAGACATGTGGTAAACTCTTCTAAGAAGACATCCAACATATCTAAAAATTGATATAGATACACATTGAATAGTCGAAGCCTTGGATAGTTTGTAATCAAGCTAATTTGTTTTACTGGTGGACTTAATTTCAGTACACATTAGTATGAATAGATATATTCATACCAGTCTTTTAAGAACAGGATGCCAAATGATGCCTTAAAAATAAAATGTCCCATATATTAGAAAATATTTTTTACATTTTTTACTTTGATTATTTGACCCATTAGCTTGTAAGAACTTGTATTTTAGACTAATTTTTAAATGTCCATATCTTTGGTTCCAAAAATATTAAAGACTTAAATTTGAGACACGTTGTCCACACATCAAAAATCTTCCAAAACATTACAATATATTTAAATATATTGTGTTAACTATATAATTAAAAATATATGGAAGTCTATATTATTTTCCGCCGATGTTTGTAACAAATGTGTTAATAATGATGAGCTGGATGGCTCAATAATTAAATTATATTAATACTAAAAATGCATTTTTTAATATTTTAATATAATTAGAACAGGTCTTTATATATGTAGTTATTAAAGCTACATAAATTTAGTGCTGTAATAGCCACAATGATGCCACATAACGGCCAGCGTTTTTACCATTGCAGACGTTATGGCTTTCTTCCCTGTACTCTTAAAAAAAAGTAGTTCAGATTAAGATCAATAATTTCCAATCATATTTAATTCTATTCAAAAGAAAATCTATGTCTTAATTATAATAACATATACAATAAACTTAGTGTTTCATTTAATAACAAATTTCGAAATGGTTTAATAGTTTACTATAGTTAAAAAAAAATAACCCTTTAAATTAGATTTAATTAAGAAAAAATAATAAACATTTTTTGTTGTTGCAATTTTACTACTGTTTGCTATACTTATTTTACTCAATATTAAAAATAATAGTTTGTATTAAGAATTTAATTTCTCTTCCAAAAAATGCTCGTTAAAAATCATTTTGATTAATTAGTTTATTGGAAATGAGATTATTTAGTATTAAATTAAAAAGCAGATCTAATCTTAGTCAAAACTGTGCTTGTAAAAATCAAGCTGCCAATATTCTTAATGATTAACATTGTTACATAAAGTAAATATGATATGGGTACTCATACTGCATTTATAGAGGTACTCAACTCAGTAGCGAAAACTGCTGCGCAAGGGAGCTGTCATATTCTGGGCCCCATTCGCTAAAAGGCATCAGGTATGCTTTTAGGTGGTTTGCTAAAAATTTAAAAATTTAGAGTGTTTATGGTGGCAATTATACACATGACACCACTGACGTCACTATACAAACTGAGTTTCAATTAGGATGAGGTGTTCATTAAAAACTTTGGATGCTCTAAAAAGGTTTTGATGGAACACCTGGAGTTGGCAAGCTGGAAGATTAGTCTGATGCAGTCATGTTTTGAAAGTGAGTACTCAGAACCAGGAACAGCAAAGTCTTCTCTTTAATTTAAATTTATTTAAAACAACTAAAGATATATGGTATATAATAAAGTATGTACAAGATTTAAATGCATATTTCACAGATAACAGGCAAAAAAATTATTGGGCAAATTTGCGACTAGTTAGAACAATATAATTGCTCTTTAAGATTGGTACCCAGATTCGTCCAAAAAGAAATGCATGGTCAGACCATAATAATTATTTATTCAAATTATCTGATGATTTATATTTATATATTACGATATATGGAATGTAATTTTTATATTAAAAAATTATTTAATTGAATTTCAATACTGACATGTATATAACCTCTCCCACTTTCTTGGTCTAGAAATTAAGGTAGACTTAGGAACACTATTCTGTGTATACTTAAATATAATAAATTGAGTTTGTTTCGAACCGTCTTTTATGTTGCTCGGATATATATTAGATACAAATATGGAAGGTGTTTAAGAAAAGTTTCTCCCTATAAGTATCTCTTTATATTTTATTAAAGTACTTTTTATGATATGGAAACTTTGACTTATTAACTTTTAGTAAACATATATTAATAGATACACATTCTAATTCTTTCTAAGATTATGAAATAAAAACGTATAAATAAGAAAAGTATGTGAGAATTGTAATAAAATCTTACTCTACATCCATACTAATATTATTAATTTACTTAATTATTTAAATTATTGTAATTCAAGGAATAAATTTTCTTTTTTTTTAATTTAGTACCTCAGGTGTGATTATTGCTCTTTTACTTAAGGATCACTTGACCCATTAGTTGACTCAGCCACGAACTTCTCCTACATCTTTTTTTCTCCATTGTCGTATTAAGTACCTTCCTAAGGAATCATCATTTATCTTAATGTCTGTAAGAAGTGAGAAGTAGTCGGCAGTTTGAACATTTCAAATAAACACTCTAACTGTTCCTTTATTCTGCTGTAATAAGTTCCATCCTTCTATGCTGAACAAAAACACATGTAGTGCTTTTATTAAAAAAAAAAATAAACACATGAAGAGTGACCTATAGAGCTTAAGTTTTGTTAGTGAAGAAAATTCAAACTCAAATTCGTCAATTGAGTCGATAGTAGAAATTACTAGTAATCGCTGTCATGGATGAGTTCAATCTCAGCAATAAAGTGATGGGTGCATGGCCATACGTTATGTTTCAACATCTATCTGCTATTTTTTTTTTTTCGAACATCAATGCGTTGTTGTCTTACGAAGAAAGACAATATCCCTTCATGTGAAGGGATTTTGTACCTTTTGTTTTAT
This sequence comes from Teleopsis dalmanni, assembly GCF_002237135.1. NCBI lineage: Eukaryota > Metazoa > Arthropoda > Insecta > Diptera > Diopsidae > Teleopsis > Teleopsis dalmanni. The sequence goes on from NC_051848.1 coordinate 44,678,001, forward strand.
TCCTGCAGTTGATTTTGAATATTACTTAATAATATTTTCGCTTTTCTGAATACGCTAAAATTTTTTTTAATGTTAGGAATTGTCACTCATACGCTATGGAACATTTGTGTTGGTTTAAATCTTGAAAAGACAACAGCATGGCTATTCATGTTTACTTGGTTACCACCGAAAATGCAAATATTCTACTGAAACTTTTTATGTTAGTGAAGAAGTCTGATAAACGAATGGATGACATCAGTTTCTGTCTGTATAAAGCTACACTGAAACGGTTTAGTATATATTAAATATATATTAGTATACATGGAAATATTTTGAGTTTAAGTTCACGACAGAATAAGTCACCAGTTGAATTGTTTTTTTATATAGTCAAGACCCACTTCATTTGAATTTAAGTAGTTTATAAAATTTCATAGTAATTACCCTAATCATGCTTCACTAGAAAGTATTTAGGGAGTTTAGGAGAATTTACGAATTAACACATACTGCCAATTTTCTTCTGAACTCCTTAAATACTTTCCAGTAAAGTATGATTAGAATAATAACTATAAAATTTTCTTAACTACTTCAATTCGACAGAAGTGGAAGATTACTGCAGTTTGCATTTTATATAATAATAAAAGCATAATATAATTTTTTAGACCACCCGAACGGAAAATAATCTATCCTAAGTATATACTTGAGATGTGTATAATGAGAATATAGTTCTTAGTAGAAAGCAATTCTAAAAAATAGTGACCTAGTTGAGTTCTAAAGCATGAAGGTGAGAAGAATAAGGAGAATTTTCTAATAGTTTTTCCAACACAGGTACTCAGGTACGTTGCCAGATCAAAATCTTAATTTATTTATTTTTTGTTTTTAGCGAATTTTATTAGAATTTCAATAGAAATCTCAGGTATATGTTCCAGTCCGACAAAACTGACAGCCCCCAAGTATTTTTGTTGAGTTTTCGAGAGAGCCAGGCAGTTACACAACAGTTGCTCTAAAGTTTCCATCGCCTCCCGCTTGTTGCATTTCCTACAAGCATCACTGTGAATTATGCGACCAGACAATGATCTGTCCATACACCAATTAATGTTCTACAGTTCCTTTTCCAATTCAACTATGGCAAAGTATATAACAAATACTTTTTCTATCATTTTTAATTTCTAGTGACAAATATGTTATTATGGAATATGATCTATAAAAATATTTTTAAACTGTTGTTGACATAAAACTAATAAAAGAAAAAAAGTTAATGCAAAAACACTTATGTGAAGTTCGACCTCTTAATGGCTACTAAGCTTAACAGAAGTTATTGAGTTTATTGAGTGGAAAGGGGACGAAAGGCGCTATGAATAGAAAACTTAAAAATAAACAGAAATATCATTTCAACCATTTCAAAATTAATTAAACTGAAATAATAAGCTTTTTCAGTTTATATTTATCTTATTGTGTTCAGTTGGAAAACATTTTCATTTTAACTAGAAAAATAATTCCAAAACAAATATTTATACTTGCTTGGAGTAAATATTTTTATGACATTAGCAGAGCCATGGACAATTTCATCTCTTTGCGCATTTAATCTGCCTCATTTTCAGCAAAATAAAGTTAGAATTTATAGAAAAAACAAATTTTTTGAAATTTTTTATAATTAAAAGGTATTTGAAATACACTTTGTAAGTTACTTGCATAAACGAAATCGTTCAACACTAAAGGCAAATCGCTCTTCAACACTGGCAACAACAGCAGCAGCAGCAGCAGCAGCAGCGTTTACAGTCCGAAAGGACTGACTAAACTTGAGCGCTTGAAGGGGCTTTCACCAATAGCGATGAGTATTTAATTAACATTTTTTCGCACAATAGCTACAAAGGCAAAAATCATAAGTAAAAATAACAAACGCTTTCTGTTACTGTTTGTGTTTATGTTTCTCCTTGTGTTTGTATTTGTGTTTGTGTTTGTGTTTCTGTGGATAGTAGAAACACAAAGTGTAACAGCACAATAACAGAGCAGCAACAGGAGTAGTTTTAGTGCCGCTACAATTGCAGTAACAAAGCAAAACTTCCAACAACAAAAGCACAATCAATGGCGTCAGAGAAAACGTCAGCAACACATTCGTAGAAGCAGTGAAAGAAGGAAATGTGAAAATAAAATCAAAAACATTATGAACTGCAGTTAAGCAAACTCCGTTCAGGCAAAAACAAATGTTAAATAAACTTCAATTGAAATAAAATTATATACATGTACGTGTGTGTGCGTGTTTGTGTGTGAACGAGTGTATGTACTTTGTTTGTGTAAATACACATTAACAGAAGTTTGCCTGAAGGAAATTCATTTTATTTGGTGTATTTAATTTTATTAGAAATGAAATTAATAACTGATTTCACCCCTACTCCCCCGAACCAAGATAAGGAGTGCTCCTTTTCAACGCGCCGCTACTAAGCAATTAACGAAACATAATTAATTTCGTTGTAAAGATTCATTTTGATTGCCAGGCCTATAACGTCCAATTAGTTCAAAGTCCACAATATATAGTTTAAAATTATTTAAAATTATTTTTTAATTTTTTTACGAAGATCTACGACAGAAACTCAACCTTTCACATAAACATTACCCCAAAAAGTGCTGAATATCTATTTATTCTTTAATGTGTATTCATATTTTTTTGGGGTTGATTAGGTGGATTACTTTATGAACGGTCAAATCCACCGTCGTAGGAGTAGCGAAAGGACTAAAAGTTTTCCCCTTCGGAGAGCCTTGTTTTTTCGTGAAGGCGCTTCCGCAATATTTCCTTTTATGTTGCCATTTCAAACCATACAAGAGACTTACTTACGACCATTTCTTTTGATATATGACTGCATCCAGACCTCTACATCTTAACCGGTCTTTTATTTTTTAGTCTAGTTTCTGTTTCTCGTTTCTAGATCTAATTTTTTCGATGAATCGAAAATTTAAGTTAATTTATAATTTCTTTATATTTTTCTGTATATGTTCCATTGTTCGAACTCCTCTCCTAAATGTTCTACATTATTTTTACAAATTTTTAAACAGCGTTTTAATAGTAAAATTTAAAAAATGGGAAGCATCAGTTCCTTTAATCTTTCTTGGTCGCTATTTCGTGTTCTAAGCATTTTTCTTCTTAATGCGATTTGTAATCTATATCGATTTTTATGCTAGTTCCGCATTCGGATTGTTGTTTTTATCTTTTTGGATATGCCCAATTCAAGTGCTTTAATGTAAAAATTCCTTAAAGCAACGTCTCAGCTCCGGTCGTAGCGTTGGAGTTAGTTTGCTTCTTTGGTATTGAAACGGTTGGTGTTGAAACGATTTCTTCTATATTCAATTTTAGTTCACAGATTTCATATACTATTAGTCATCATATTCTTCTAAAGTATGCCGCATTTTCTTCTCAGACAGTGGTTGACAAATGTGCATAGGTGTCTGGTGATACCATAGGTTTAAGGTTTTTGCAAAATTGCTTTTTAATTCGCTTTTCGCATGGTTTCTTTTCTTTGGTTTTTTTAACTGTAAATTTAATATAATTAAATAAATTCAAGTGTACTTCCTTTTTTACCTTAAGGTTGCACTTAGCTGCATGTTTTCCAGTAAAGGATTTTTCAAAACCACTAGGCTAAGTTAAAATTGGAATATATTGAAGGTGATGAAGACGCTTTCATAAATCTCAAGTAACTTTGTTATTCTCATAAAAGAGTTTTATGAAATTTTTTTAACTTGTATGTATGGTTGTTAAGAAATTTTGATATTAATTCTCATACTCGTATGCTTGTCATTGACTCTAATCGAATACTATATTATGTATAAAATTTTCGACACGAGGTGGCAACCCTCAAAAAGAATATATAGAAGCTCTTATAAAATTTTCATTTTTTTTTTTTGGTTGCGTTGAAGACTTGTGAATTATTACTATGTAATTTTTTTTTTGTGTTAAAATTGTGGAGTGTACCAAGTCTTCATCGAATTCCATCCGAAAACTGCGTGCCGTAGAAGTTACTCCATAAAAATAATTTAATTTAGCATATCATCTCGTCAATCATAGACTGATTCGCTCCAACTTTGGGGAAATTTCGTTTTGTTTACGCATTTGTCTGTGGTTTCTATTAAATTTTTTTTTGCTACGCCCAATCACAGTTACTGCCTACGTTTCTTCCTTCATCTTCTGTGAATAAATTGTTCGGGGATACCAGATACGAGGATGTCGCGCTGCATGTTAATTGCAACGATACAAATTATTGCTATGTGAAATTGTTGTACCGGTGGGAACGAAAAAGTTTTTAAAAATTTTGTTTTATTTTTTTAACTTTTTTTATTTATAACTGGAGCCAGCAGCTTGTTCCTTTATGATTCGCTCTTCCCAAAAATAACATATTTCGTGAGATTCGTCTCATCCAAAAAGTGCAAAACACTTTAAATAATTAATTTGATTTTATTTTGGTAAAACTTTTGTTGTTCGGAAATTTTAAGGCATGTCCCACGTTTCGTGGCGTTTGCGGAGGAAAAGTTTATTTTGACAACTGACGTGTGACAATTCTGTGCGTTTAAGAATTTTCTTCAGGAAATAATTGCAAAAAATAAAAGAAATGCATTCTCTTTCTGAATAATAATCTCATTTTTATTATTATTATTTTTTATTCTTCAACAGAATATTTTTACCTACAATGGTAAAACATTAAACGGAATACGAGTAGATTATGCTGGTTGTAGTGCAATAAAGTTAACTATGACAGGCTAATCTGCGGTTAAGAGTCTTAAAATATATATTATATATGGTACGTTATAGATCTTCTTTATAACGAATTTCCCTGTAGCAAAGACTTCTCTATTATGAAAAATGGAGACTAGCATTATATGATTTCAAAAACTTGTTCACCTAATCCTAGCAATAGAAATGAACGGAGTTCTAGCTCCCAACAGAGCGGAACACTGCGACCATAATTTATCTATTGTGCTGCCACCTAGTCCTAAATGTGACAAAATTGTCCCAGTAATTATGAATAGCTACGAGAATCATAAATATTAATCATGAAGTCATTTAAAATACTGGCAACGTTTTTCACGATATCGCCCTGTATAGACCTATTTCTTTGTTGTCAAAACTGTACAAAATTGTTATTTGTTTCTAGTATGATTGATATGATATATCGGCTGATATATCGGTACTGAGTTTGTTGATTTGGTTCCACATAATTTGGCAATCACTTGACCACTAGATAATTCAATTGAATACACAAAATCATTAGAAGACAAAATTATTTATTTTATTGTATTTTAAGGGATACCAGAAATTTTTGTTAAGATTCAATAGAGAGATTCCTATACAAATTACATTCGAATCCATAAACAATCACACAATGAAAATTCTTTGAATTATTGTATTCCTACATTTCCGATGAACACTTTTACATGAAACAGGAGAAGCTCTACTCAGTTTTAAGAAAGATGGAGGTTGAAGTGCTATTCTCCTAACTATGTTCTTTTACTTTACATAAAGTATGTATCAATTTATTCATACTCGTTTGTTGACCGAAGGTTATGAGTTAATTTGCTTCTTTGGTATTGAAACAAATGGTGTTGAAACGATATATTTTTCTAAGTCAATTTCACCTCACAGATTCTCTAAACTAAGCTAATAGTCAAAATTTACACTAAGGTTGGAAACAATGATGTTGTTTTAGTTCATAATGGTTTCTGATAAGCCACATTTACGTACAGTAAGTTATGCTGGACGCTCGATATTTCGGTGGACTCGTTGAATTCTGATTCACAATCGTTGAAGAACTTTTAAGTAATACTCTGCATGCATATTCTGAGATGAATACAGAAGAAAGTGGGCAGCATACTGTTGATATTGTTTTTCTATTATCACTCTTAGTTCCGTTGGTGTTGTCCATGAAGCACTCTGATGGTACGTTTTCGGTACGTCTTATCATCACTTTTAAAAGGTGACTACTTTTATAGTTTCCTTCAGGCCATTTTAATTATATTTTCACAATACTGAACTATCCAGTCAATTTTGTTAATTCATCACAGTGGTGGACATAAAACACATATAGAGCTTCGCCTTGTATACATCTTAGGTCAAAAATTAATGAGCTCTGCTTCTCGATTCCCAAAAGCTTTTTTGGAATACTGCAATTTCGCAAAGTTGGTTTCTTTTCGATAAGTTTTTAGCGATAGCGCTTAGTCATCGCTTTTAACTTCATTAGTATCACACCACGGATGTCGGTCATGGATGTTATCCGTTAAATAAAGTAAAAAAATTAATATCGAGAATTCGAATAGGTATAAATAAGCTAGTGAAGCAATTCGAGAAATAATCAAATTATCGAAAGAAAAATTGGTGATATATAGCTCAAATTAAATCAAATTTAAAATAGGTGTGGAGTCACAGGGTCGCTTTAATTTTCATCCAAATACCCTAAAAACTTGAGCAACTATATGAATGGGCTCGTCCATTTAGTTGTCTTGATTTGGCAAAAATAACTCAAATCGTTGTTCAAGACATCATATATAGTATATATAAGCTTTTTGAAGTTGTTTTTATTTTTAAGATATTATGGTTTTATTATTGAAAGTTGTTTTGGAAACAATTTTTTTAACGCATTTTCTATTGGTTACTTTGTAACATTACTTGCAAGCGGTAACTTTGTACCACTTGACTTTTTATGGATTGTTATAAAGAATCGTGTCTATGCGAATATATATAAAATTCTATATGCTGTGGTATTGATGTTATTGTCAGCTTTATGCTTAAAATGTTTTGAAGATTACTTCGAATGAGTTCGATTTTCTAAGATGTCTAGTAAAAAACATTTGAAAAATCTAGAACTTTAGACTTACTGTTAAGGTCCAGGTTTTATTAAAATTGGATCAAAATTTTAGTCACAAGTGTCTTTTATTCACGTTTCACGTTTTATTCACGTATTAACAAATGGATATGCATTTCAAAAATAGTTCACTCTGGAGTTCTATGTAAGTCAGGGTTCTGTATATGAATTTTCTAGCACAGCACTACAGACATTTATTACTGCAAATAGATTTTTTTTAATTTTACTTAATAGAAACTATTGTATTTAATAGAGAGGTTTCAACCAGTAGTGAATTCTTACAACAAAATGTTTATTTATTTTAAATTAATTAAATTTTTGTCTGATCATATAAACGTATTGATTATTGCCAACATTTGGTTATTAAAGGTCTCTAAAAATTATTTATGAATAATTATATGTAAGAAAAAATTGTAAGATCACTAATTATGGGTATCTAACAATACACAAAACAGCTTTATGGACAGTCAAAAATTAAATTAATTAGAAATAAATAAAAATTTTGTTCTTAAAATTATTTTTGTCCATAAAATATATATGAAGGATATTAGTATTATATTGTACAATGATTTGCTATTGATAATTAAATGTTTTTTAAAATTCACTGACAAATATGCTTCAGTATATCTGCAGATTTTGACCTGATTTATAGATAATGAAAATAAGAAATTTTAAATAAAATAAAATGAGTAAATAAATAACAAATAACAAATAGGTATATGTAAATACTAAAATTTTTAAGAAGAGTACTTCTAGATTTCTGTTTATGAATTTTATATATTATTTCCTGCTGTCTTAGAAAATAATACAAAAAACTTCAAATGGTGATAATATTGCACAGAAGTTTCCGGTTTTGTAATAAATGTGCTGATAATAATGAGCTCTATGAGCTGTTGACTTTTATATATTAATATCAGATATCAGATATCAATGCCAAATAAATGGCTTTTGAACTTTCAATTACTGAGCACTTAGTTTTTAAATGTTACTTTTCTTTATACACTACGTACGAAATTAAGTGCTGTTAGTGAGCACTTATCACTTTAAGTAATCACTATTTAAAATAATTGGATTTTTACCGATCTGTTGGTTTTGTTGTGTATTTCTATAAGAGATAATTATTGTTGCCGTTAAGAAAACTTCTCGGAATGTCACTTCAGTGACTTCTGCGGTATTGACATATACAGTTATGCTACATATAAGCGTTTCAATGTTGTGGAAAATTTTATTTTTTTTTTTTATTTTCCTGCATTATCACAGGGAAACTAAAAGTGCATTAACTTGAAGTGAATTTTTACATTTTTTATGAAACAAAGGAAAAAAGTTCGTATTTATTTGCATGTTTGCATCAATTTGACTGATTTACTTGTTCCATATGCTGACAGCTGTTATATTAAACTTTTGCATACTCGTATGTGTTTCAGTCGAACTCATAGTTATACTCTTCCTCTGCCACAGAGTTTTATTTTAATTAAGTACCAGACATGCGATGCAAATTGTTTTGTTTTCGTTGCTCAGTTGTTAAGTTGTTAACCAAGTAAACGGAATTAATGCCAGCGGCAATGCTTCAAATGCTTCAAATGCATAATTTGCTTTTCACTCGATTCGTTCTCGTACCGTCACATGTCGTAATGAGTGCAGTGTTGTCAAAACTTTCAGATTTCTGCAACACCGCTAATATAACTCAAAATACTTGTCAGTTTATTGAAACTCTTCAGCAGCGAGTCGAGTCCGTGTGCGAAATCAACTGTAATGCTCAACCTGGTGGCTTACTCGGTTTTATTAGAAAAAGTAATGTGGAAAGTTCAACATTTAGCACAAATGCGTTTAATACCCCCAAGAAATTTACACTGGTGGAACTAAGCACTTTGTGTGTGGTTTCTGCTGTTTTCTGGTATTTTCTGGTATTTCCTGCGATGATCAAATTACCATAGAAGACATGCTCGTTTCTAATATACAGAGTAGCGATGCCCTACTTTCAATCTCTCTATTTGTAAGTACCAAAACATTGGAAAATCGAATTATGCGATATAATGTAGACACGAATTTTAGAGCGGAAAAATTTAGTCTAATTAAATAAGTCCTTTTAGTTTTTGGGTTGGAACACAGAAAATCTTTTTTGCAATTCATATTCAATAATAATAAGGAATAGGTCAAGTCCACTCATTAGAGAACAAACAAAATGATATAATTTTTTAAATATTTTTGCAATCTATTTGAAACAGTATTGTATGATCCATATTTTGTATTAGAGAATAATAGATGAAGTCTATTAAGGCCAAGTCTAGCTCCATGGCGTCCTATGGACCAGTGACCCGTAAAGACAGATATTAGCTTAGAAACCTCAGATTTTTTTCTACAGATTAAGTCAGAGGTTCTATATTTGGAATAGATGGGCCAAGTAGCTCTTGACCTGGCTACTGAGATAGTAATGGTACACTCACTATTTGCCTGTCGCAAAAAAATATAGTACATAAGGTACTGTCCAACGTACTTCAATTGTACCAATTAAAATAATTGATCAGATATTCGCAGTGCGTCATATTCTCGAAAGAAATATAAGAAAAATAAATCTTATCTACTTTAAGGCTACTTTTAATAAAATGACTAAAAAAACTCTTTCTGTGATTATATCTGAAATTGGTATTTCAGTAAACCTAGTGTAAATTATATTAGCACTATCACCAGTTTTGTTAAAGTTATGAGAAACTTTCCTAACTCATTCCATATCAAATGAGGTCTCAAGCTGGTGACATCTTTAGCGTATGACATCTTCAATTCAATGTTGGAAATGAAAATTCAAACAGCTACAGATTCGTATTATAATGACAGAATTTTCAATGGTGTTAGATCAAGCGATGAGCTGTATAAGCTATACCGTAATACTGATATAGTTAAAAGTATTATGGTTCAGCGGCATCTTAAGCTTGATAGTGTCAAGTGAATGATTTAAAGAGAGTCATCCATAAAGACGTGGGGTAGAACATCAGCGTTTTCTATGGAAAGACAAGTTGGCAAACAATCTGTGTAACTTTTCTGATTAATAAATGTTTTCCACAATAAATGCAGAGAAAATAAAGTAGTTTTTTTAGATTACAAATTAACTAAGAAATTAATAAATTAGCTAAAAATACCTGCCAATAGATTCTGTAATAGATTCCAATAGATTCAATTGGTAACTAAAGTTGTCTTCATCTAATGTTAGTTACATTTTGAAAGTCTTTTACCATGCCCTGATGTTTGGTGGTGCTGTATGCATTGAAGTTCAATCAATTTTACGCATTGATAACTACCGGCAACTAGTTATTAATCGTTAGGATCAAAATCGAAAAAACCCATCATCAGTGGTCTTGAAAATAATTCTTATATTTAATTATTCGCAGACAGTTTTACTCACTTTACCGTTTCAATCGACGTCTTCCTATGTGTAATGGTACATATTTTCTTATAAGGCATTCAGGCAGGCTTCTATCTTCATATTCTGTTAGTAGGTAGTTGTATAAAATGGGCTTTATAAACTATGAGTAGATGTAAAGTATTGCTTTATTTAGTCTACTTCTATGATATATTGTCATGGTGCTTAATTGGTGTATATGTCAATAGTAGTTACAATGAGATAATAAAATAACTGTTGCAGTGTATGTGCCCAAATATACACCAACTACAATGAAATGGATGATTATACGTAAACAGTTATAAAGGGTAAAATTCATGATTCTTGATTTATGATTTATGGTTCCTTACGCGTTGGCGATGAGTATTAAATTATATGGAATGTTAAGTGGCATGAGCTATACCGCGAAATTAATGTAAAGCGCATAAAAATTTAGTGGATTCGCTGACTTGATCATATCGTTTGAATAGAAAAAAGTGCTTCCGATAGGAAGGCGCTTAATTTGATACGTTCTAGAAGAAAGAGAAATGATGGACGTTCACTTCATGTGATGGTGAACAAGGATTTGAATGAAGTCACTCAGTACCACCAATTGGCGATAGCAAGTCCCTCACTGGATTGACTGGCAAAGAATACTGGACACGGTCAAAGAAGACTCACTTCTGTAACGGCCAGTTTAGTTAATTAAGTCAAGTCAAGTCATAATCTTGATAGAGTGTCAGACTGTTCAACAGACTGTTGTTAGTTATTATATTTAATTTATTTGATTACGGATCATAAATCATGAATTATTGTAAATTAAGCAAACGAGATATATTAGTTGGCTATGTTTTTTTTGTTTTTTAACTTCGATAATAAAAACATGAATATAAATTTTTGTATCAAGTCAGTTTAATTTTTTTTCTCCTCGAAAATTGTGAGATTTTGTATATTTTAATAAGTTTGGAAGAATTCAATAACGGATTAAATTTTTTGCTATTTTATTCTTCTGGGATAAATACAATACAGGATCGCAACTAGTATGGCAAACACTTGCTATAGTTTACTCCAAGGACATGAGCAAGAGTGGTGTGATGCATATGAATTGTGCCACGAGGAATTATACTATAAGCAACCAAGCGGATTTCGTGCAAAGATTTTTATGACTACATTTATTATTCTTGCTGCCCTAATGACAGGTTCTTTTCTCGCTTCCATATTTTATTTGAAGGTTAATCACAAGCATGATAATATATATTATCTTGCTCTGTGTGCTATTCCCATCCATGACAATTATACGGGATCAATTCCGTACATGTTAAGTCAAACAGATGATTTCAACTCCACCTGGAAGACAGTTACAGCGTCACAATATATTGAAACTTTAATTGATGCTTTAATTGATCCCTATGAATATTACTTACGTGAAGAAATCCAATTTAATATAACTGCTAGTATGGGAGTCCAAGCAGTTATAAATGTTTATGATATCAGTGGTAATCTATCTACTCAAATTTATCACGACTTCAGAAAAAATCACACCGTAATTGTGGACTATGAAAACCAACGATGTTTCATCGAGAGACTTAAGCGTAATATTACCATGGATGCGCAAGAAGTGTTGTTGTCTATGCAGAGGAAGGAAAACATTTTTCCTATACCGCAGGGTAAAGTGTTGTTTTTACGTAAACGTATCATTCTACCAGCTGTTGTTGATCTATCCTTCGCTAATAAGTATATGGTAAGGGATTGTCATGATAAATATGTCTACATACTAACTGATTATCGTCCCCAAGGTAAAAAATGTTTTGAATTTTAAATATGAATAAAGAATTATTCTTATGCGCTTTAAATTTTCAGATGATGACCTGGCTGATCGATTGACTAGGAAAGATGTTGTCTTTCACACATTTTTTGATCGAGGTATTACTAAATATAGCCTCGTCAACTTTAATGACATTTTAATGTTTGAAAAAGAAGCACAATTATTTTAGGTTAAAACTAATTTAAATTTAAAATTAGGAAGTTAAGATTTAAAAGTTTTTTGTCTTTGCAATTATTTTAACCTTTTGACTAAAAAATAAAAATAAAATTCTATATGAATTTTAAATGAAGCGGCTTTTATTTAGATCAAGCGTGAATTACAGTCTTCAATAAAATAAAAGATTAATGTCATTTTTACTGTTCACATACTAAAATTAATAAGAATAAAATAATAAAATATATTGAATTAATCGATGGCTCATCCATCTTAGAAGCCCGACTTGATTTCTTTTGTGTTCCCAGACATTAAGATAAAAATACGTGGCAAGCGTTTTCTACTTCCAAATAGGACATTGAGACATTCGAAATTTTGATTTTGGAGATACCAACTTCAGAGTGGCATAATTGTTTCGAAAATTGGTTTAGTTGATTGCAAAAGTGTGTTAATCATTGGAGAACACTTCGAAAAACAATAAAATCATTTTCACTGATGAGCCACAGTGTTTTCATTGCTAGGCGAAATACTTAAAAGACAGCACTCGTATAACATCTCTGGTTGCTCAAACTATTTATGAAAAGTGAATGAAAAATGTATGTGTTCTAGTCAGGAGATCTTCGTAAAGTGTTGAAAAAACTTTGTTTCTTATTTTAACTACTTTTCGAACAATCTAATTTTTTGATTATTCGAAATAATTCAACAAAGGCCAAATGTGATGGATATTTGATGATATCTAACACCAGAGTTTTACTAAACTAAAAATTTGAAAATTTTTTTAGTTTTTCATAAAAAGGTCTTCGAAATGTAGTGAACTACAACAACAAAAATTCATTTTTATATTATTTGAATTAATTGCATTTTTGGCTAACCATACAGCTGTTTCGAGTATTGCCAAATACCTATCATCAGTGGTCGTGAAAATACTTCATGTATTTATTTATTCGTAAATAGTTTTTTTGAGACTTCAAGTACTAGGAATAGACTTCATGCCCTGCCAAATTTGAAGATCGGAGCCAGCGTACTTTTTAATGTTAATTTTAAATGTTGCACTGTTTTTAATAAATAAAATGATTATTACTAATTATTAGTTTTAATTAGAATTAAATAATATTTATTGATTAATTTAATGTTTGTATTTATTAAGACTTTTAATTTTTTTATTTGAGGAATTAAAATTTTGTATTTATTTATTTTTACTGACTTTATATAAATCTCTACTAAAGGAGTGCAAAATTTATAATTGTTTTAATTCATATTTTATTCTATTTATTTTATTATAATTTAATTATCTTTTAATTTCTCAACAGGAATTAGATATATATTATGTTGTACATAATTTCAGAAGCCACACGTTGGCTGAGTTGGAGTCGATGATCAAATTGCTTCCTTCGAAGAGGATAAGGTCATGGTAATGAGCAAAAACTATTATTTATCGTATAAATATATAGTATACATATATTTTTATAGCATTCTTATATTACTCTTAACTTTTATCTTAGGTCCTTGCAGGGACCTAATAAAATACTCTTTGTTATCTTCGTATATCAGCACTGCATTCACATTTGGTTCCCATTTGTCAAAGTTGAACACCCATCCCCGATTACTTATGGATGTGCTTTGAACGATGTATTCTAAATAAGTTGGGATAGTTAATCACGGCGATTAATTATAACAGAGGCAAAAACTTTTATGTACTATAACATTAGATCTTATTTTAGATATTTGAAGGGAGGTCCCATTATATATATTTTAAAGTACTTGTACTTTATTTGATTAAGGAAAGAATATTTATTGCAATTAGCTTTGGTGCCACAGAATATCAGTACAACATTCACTTTAAGCTGCCATTTATTATATATCAGAATGGAATAAACATCCCCGATTGTTTGGTCATTTTAATAGATATACTGAAATTAAGTTGGAATAGTTCATCGCGAGGGCTAAGCTGAGATAAACCTTATCAGGAGATTAGAGTGGAATGAAGTTACATATGGCAAGTGCTTGAACTAGTACCGGTTTACTTCTAATATTACACATTAGACAAAGTTCTTTTATAATTAATATTACAAGATAATTATCTCAAAAAAAATTGTGTATTACTCATTTTTGGTGTGTGCAATGAAAACAAAACCAAATACGAAAGCAAAAACAGGAAGTGGAAGTGAAACTTTCAATTTGGTTGGAGTAGTGTGAACCCACGCACAGTACAACCCAGACCACAATGCAACGCTCGTACCGTCACTTTGCTCTTTTGATGCAGGTTTTGTTCTTTTTTGACAATATTTATTTATTTTGCACTTAAACTCAATTTCACGCTATCAAGCTGTGTGCGATGTGATTTTTATCGCCGCATTCCACTGTTACTTCGCCATCGCAAACCACTGCATTGTTTGTGGCCAAGTATGAGTGCTGCAACAATCCGCATACCAAGTCCCAGTAAAAACGTAAAAACAGCAGAAGTTAAAACCGAAAATACAACTTCAATATATAAGCAGGGCAGAAAGCAAACAGGCGGCATGCAGTTAGTCGAGCGGGCGGCCAAACTAGGCAGCCCGGCAGCCCAACAGCCCAACAGCCAACTGGCCGCCTCGTCAGTGTGAGGCGGTGTGAGGCGGCGAGCGCGCAAGAATTCCAGAAGCACTGCATGCATGCACACATGCATCCATATCCAGACATATCTACTGTGTATATATTTATAACAAAAGTAGTAGGATATATTGTAATAAAAATCTGGCAGCACAGGAAGCTACTAAAATAATTTATGCATATGTGAGTTAAAATTTAATCCGAGTTTTGTAACACGATTGGTGGTCGGTCGGTGGTATTTGCCTGCGTACAACTAAAAATTTCGCCAAAATGTTACCAAAAATATGTATATACAGATATATAAATATATGTATATATAATGTATTAAAAAAAAAAAAAACAAAAAAAAAACATTAACAGAAAGAAATATTCGAAAAAGCCAACGAAAGACAAGAAATAAAAAAAGATTAACTTTTTCGGTGTACGGTTAAAACAGTTTGGAATATAGAAAAAATTTCAACAGCATAGATTGGATGAAAAGTCTGCTTGTGCACGTTCGAAAGTTATGAAGCTTATGTTTGGCGCGTCCAGCATTGCATAAAATTTATTACTTAAAATTTTGAATCAGTGACCTGTGTTCGCTGCATTCTCTCAATGCCCTTGCCACAGCTACAGCTACAGCCACAGCTACTGCCACTGCCACTGCCACTGCTTCTGATGCAAGTGGAATGCAGTTAAGCACTTGAAATTGCAAATCAAAAATGTGCAGTTTTTGCCCAGCCTTTGCCTTCTTGGGCGCAGCTCCTACAAAGTCTTCACTTTTTGCCAGTCAAACATACAAATATATTCTTACTAACAGATTTAAATATCAACATTTTAGCTATAGCCTCGGTACACTATTACTTCCCTTCCTATGCTCCAGCTTAATGTGCCTAACACGTTTTGGTGAGCTGTGATATTATCACCGAAATGCAAAATTTAATTCCCGTCAGTTGAACTCAATGAACTCACGCTGCAATTATTTCAAAAATTTATTCGAGACGAAATGGCTTTGAGATAATTACTAAATCGGTACTTTTTGTGGGAGTTAGATGATACAAAGAGTTTGTGAAAGAGGATAGTGTCAGATAAAAATTTTACATGTTATGTTAAGAGTGGTTGGAAGTGTGGACGATACGGGAAGTATAATACCAAATATCAATGATCCGAAATCTTTAATTGAATGCATTTATTATTTAAATTGAGATAAATAAATATATAAAGCAATTATTCAAGAATGATATGAAAAGTCAGAGGCAACTTTGATATGCACTTCATTAGGTATAGGTATAGGTTGGAGTGGCGGCCTTGTATCCCAAAAAGCCCACTTAAGCACAAATAAAGGCCCGTTGTGGTACCACAGGAGTTACGTTATTTGTATATAGATTTTAATCAGTATACATTTAACGCCGAAAGAAAGGTAACGAATCCCCCATTATGCAAAGGAAAACCAACCTGACAGTTCTATGAACTTGGCTAGGTCCCTAACATTACAGGATGACAACTCAGTCAGGTCAGTTAGAAAAGGAGATCCAAGGATTTTTAATCTTCTTCTGGCTAGGGAAGGGCACTGACACATGAGATGGAGTACAGTCTCCTCCTCATCCTCAGAGCCACAGCCTCGACAAAAGTCGTTAAAGGGGAGACCCAGTCTCATAGCATGCCTTCCTATTACGCAGTGTCCCGTCAGCACAGATACCGTAGTGCTGAGCAGGTTCCGTCTTAGTTGAAGTAGCTGACGGGTTCTTTTCTTATGCACTTCATTAAGGATGATATGAAAATAGAAATTCCACATATCAATTATACAGTAACTTTTATTGGATTGCTTTAAATATTTGTTTTACAATAAATAGGAAAATATAGTAAAAATTAAAGAATGAAGTCAAAAATGAAATTAATTAGTAATGTACTTGGAAGTGTGAATAAAATAAAAATAATAATAATATATATCATGGCAAAAATCACAGGATAACATCAAAAGCTGATACAATAGTTTAATACTTTAAATTGTGAATGTTATGAACGGGAAACCATCACATATCAATTATCAGGAACGTTTCTTTGACTGCACTACGCTTTCATTTTTACGTAAACAGGAAATTAAAACAAAAATTAAGGAATGGACCCACGTCACTGCTGACGATTATAAGCTCAAAATTGTGAAAGATTTTGTTTATTTGGGAACCAGCATAAACACCATAAATGATGTCAGCCTAGGAGTCAACGAAGAATCACTTTTACCAATAGATTTTACTTCGGGTTAAATAAGCAAGAAAGAAAGCCTTCTCTCGACAAACAAAAAACACGCTCTACAAATCTCTTATAATGCCTATCCTGCTGTATAGTGCAGAAGCTTGAATAATTACCAATAGTGATGAGAAGACGTTAGGAGAATTCGAGAGAAAAAATTTTCGGAAGATCTATGGTCACTTGCGTATCGAATGAGCTATACCGCATAACCAAGGTTTCGCTGGCTTGATTATGTCGTACGAATGGAAGAAAATGCTCTGACTAGAAAAGTATTTCGTTTGGTTCCAGCAAGTAGAAAATGTGATAGAGGACATCTGCATCTTCGGTGGAAAAACCACATGACTAACGACTTGAGAGTCGCAAGTACTAAAAACTTGCGACAGCAATTAACTGATTGGGCTGACTGGCGGAGACTACTTGAAGCGGCAAAGTACGATTCACATATGTAATGGCTTACAACTAAGTAATTATTGAAACTGAGGGTTTGAATAATTTGAATAATAATATTGTACTTAACATAATTAATTAAACGACTTTAAAATTCCGGTAATGGTTAAACGACTTTAAAACCCGGTAATGGTTTTGAGAAGGCGCAGCACGTTTCTTTATGCGCCTCTTCTGTATGCGCGCCTTCTACAATATCGTACATTAAGTTCGATTAGTGCTCCCTTAACTTCGTCGTCGGCAACTTGCAGACTTGCAGAGAATCAAAGATCTTACGAACAACTTTTTTATTGTAGTTAGCATAAATTTAGTCTAAACTATTTAACATTAAAAGATCTTAAATAGTAACATTATTTTAAAATATTTAATATGAGTGCAAGAAATCGATTACAGATCTTCTTCTTCTTCTTCTTGTTCTTGAGTTAGTGATATTACGCACTTTTACTCTGTAATGGCTGGGGGGCTTATCACTATCCCACACTAGGCTTTAACTAGGCTAAGAAATCATATCATTTATTTGTCTTTTAGTTGATGACGGATCTTAAATCAGCATACCTTCATGAGAATCCAGAAGTGGACTTGAGGATTGTTAGGACGGGGTTAAGTAGCGTTTTAACTTTAGTGAATAATTTTAAAGCTCTGTCTCTGATATATATATATATATATTATATATATAATATAATTATATATATATATATATATATAAATATATTATATACATAAAGATTTGACAGATATTAATTAAAATAGTATTTATGGTGGTGAACATATGTTGGTCTTAATATCCATTATTGTGTGACATCCGTGCTTATGCCGATGATAACGGAATATATATGACAACATTTAAGGATATGCTTTGTCATTATACAGAATGAGAAGTAGAAACAAAACATTGAATATATACACGTATGCCGAAGAAGGACACATGTCTAAAGTATATACGTATGGGAATGACTATATAGACTATACCTATGTGTGTATATTAATAAGACCACACCTCTGTTAAGAGAGCCATACGAAGTCAGCTAAAAAGTAGTGTCTTAAATTTATTAGAAGAAAACGGAAGCAGTATTTTTGAGATCATATTTTAAGAATTTCATAAGCTTATATCACTCTCTATATTTCTTAGAGTATTGACAATTATATTCAAATATATACAAATCTTTATTTAAGGAGCCGAATATATTGATTTAATCAAACTTCATACTCAAGTTTTGCTTTATTAAAATAAAAATTCTTGAAATTAAATTCTTTGAAAAATCAAAGTTATCTAGAATTTTCGTATAAAGTTTCTTAATTTCAGATTGTTTTCATATGTAAAATATATTTTTTTAACTAAGTTAATCTGCTTTAAAATAAAATGGCTGAAATAGTTGTGAGCGATATTTTAGATAAATCTCAAGAAACTGGCACTTCTGAGAAAAGCGACGTATCAGAAGCAAATGATAAGTACGAGAAGGTTCAGAAAATTGTAATACTTGATCGCTCTGAAGACCATGAAACTGCTCCTGACCCAATTCCTGAAACTATTAAACTTGTTCCAAAAACCCCAAAAAAGGAAAAGAAAGTCATGATTTCAACTAACAAGACACCTTTACTATGCACACCTGTTATACCGGAGATTCCACCATGCAGTTGTGTTTGTGAATCGATTATTCCAGTAATAGATCCAAATAAACAAAAGCCGATATTAGAAGCTCGAGCAGATCTCGAAGTGGAGCTTGTATCTCTGTCGGATGAAGATTTGTACATTGACTTAATTCGTCCTTTTAAATATTTAGCGGAAATGGGATTCATAATAGTTCGAAACGAATTTCTTAGTAAAATAAAGTTCGCTTACAAGATAATGATTCATAATCCTTTAGTTGCCGAAGCCGAAAATCCAAATTTTTTGTTTAGCTGGGGCCCTGAAGAGTATTCTATACGCCGAAATGATAATGCTGTATGGTTAGAACTGTTGGAAATGAATGTGGCACCAGCTTTCTTAAATGTAGTTAAATTCAGATTTGATATGGAAGAGGCAGTGCGTTATTTTTTGTTTTTGTCAAATTTAGGTGAATCGGAAAACTATGAGGAGGGACTTGAATTTATAAAGTAAAGGATTTATTACTTATGATTTAGTTAAATATTAAAAACCTGTACTTTTAGAGCGGCTTACAGTCTTCTTAGTATAACAGAAACTCTGAACGAAGAAGTTGTCAAGAATTCTTCTGAAGCCAAACAGTTGGATGATAATTACCTAGCTCGGTCCATTTTTCAAGAAAATAGGGAAACTGACGCGTTAAAGAAAAGACTTTATCTTAAACTATTCAATTTTGAGGGTAAATTTAATTGTTTTTAATAATATTAATTATATAACTAATTATCGTTATTAGCTGTGAATCCTATCGAATTAAGAGTGGAAATACTGGACGTATATGCACAAGCTGAACTAGCTGAATACGAATTCTATAAAACTGAAAGGGACATTAAAACAGCAATTGAAAAATATAAACAGGATCGGATGGATAGAACAATGTGTCATGCGAACATAATGGATGCATATTATTTGCAGTCTGAAGTGGGTCTATTACTATTAATTTTTCTTAGCAACTAATATGTTTTGTTACATATTTTGAGAAAAAATCCTTTTTCAGATTTCTTAAAAGGTTAAAACAAAAAAAAAACTTATAACAATTCATTATTATTTCCGTACAATGTGATTTAACAAGCCTAAACTTTTCTTATCTAAAACTTTTCTAAAAAAAAATATACAAAATTTAAGTTCTCTCACTCATATATCTAAAATTGCTCTTTTCACATATATAGGAATGCAAGAAATATCTGGGTATTATGTCCCAAAAATATGAAGTCGAATTTGATGAACTTGATTACAGTATTGCCGATTATAAGATCAACATAGAAAAAATGAAGGACACAAAAAAAACTCGGGAATTAAGGTTGAAAGAAATGAGACGTGAACTTGATGCTTTCCGACGTGAGCAATATAT
>NC_051848.1:44698524-44705326 GCF_002237135.1 Teleopsis dalmanni
TCTTACTCTTACTCTTACTCTTACTCTTACTCTTACTCTTACTCTTACTCTTACTCTTACTTTAACAGTTATAGTAATAGTAACAAGTAAGAGTAAGAATAAGTGTAGGATAGTGAGTAAAATTAAGAGTAAATATTGACAAAATAAATGATAAAATTCTGTTTTAATTAACACTTCGCTTATACACAATGGTTTTATATTAAAGCAAAATATAAACGAGTCTCGAGTTTTGGTTCGCCATTAAATTAAAGATCAAACTTTGAACACTTTCGACTCCAATTAATATATCACATTTATCTACAAATAGTTTTGATAATTTATATCAATAGTCTTAGTAGTTGAATTCAGATCATCTTTCTGAGTACTATTGGTTCCTCCGTTAACTAAAAACATATTTCATTACTTTCCTGAACAAGAACGAGTGAGAAATTCTTCCGAATGAGTTGTGGAATGAGCGCTTCAGGATATTTATAAACAAAAACTTAGACGGGGAGTTAGTTGTAAATTGTTTCGACGTGTGTTTGGTTTTCGTATATTATAAAAAAATTATTTTTTTTTTTTGGTTAAACACCCATGCACGCAAGAATGAAAAATTCCAAAACTTTCCCTCCACATCACATGAATAATCAAAATAATTGTAACAAAAATAGAAGTGAGTTTATTATGGAAAATATATTTGAACACAGAACTACACCTTCTCGTTTAAATAACAATTTCGATTTAGACACGTTCGATAAGAAAATAATAATCATAAAACAGGAAGGAAGTATAAGGAATTCTATTTAAGTCATGCTGGATTATGCAGTGAAAAGACTATGAACTATTTTGGAATTTGTGGCGATATAAATAAATAAATCTTTTTTTCATTCTATACAATATCCTTACGTATCATTGTGCTTATAATTAAATTATTTAAGAATTTTTATTAAGTTATTCTTAAATGCTAATACTTTATTAAAATAGCCTTCCAAATTATAGTTAAGCTTTCTACTTGTAAGTATCACCTCCCGAAGAAATCATAATTTAAGACACTAGTTTTATTTTCTCAAATAACAATCTATTAACTTAAAATCCATTCTTAGCACTATATAAAAATAGCTTTTATTAAAATTTAAATATGTTACATATTTATCCGCTTATTAGATACTATGTACTTCCCCAATATGTAAAATATTAATTGAAATCTTTAAAATCCTAAATACCTCAACGACTTTTTCGTTCAAACGTGGGCGGTTTGATAAGTCTTTTGACTTTTTGAATAAACCAACTTTTTTTCGTCAAATAAACATTATATTTCTCTACATAATCACCTTTTAGCTGGATACATTTAGTCCAGTTTTTTTCTAATTTTCTTATTCCCTCCAAATAATAGGTTTCCTCAAAGCTCTCAAAATATACATTTGTTTCGATAATGACTTCTTCATTCGACTTAAATCTCTTACTGCCCAGCCATTTCTTTAGGTTTGGAAACAGAAATTAGTCGCAGGGGACTAAATCTGGAGAATATGCTGGATAGAGTAGCAGTTCGTATCCCAATTCGTGGATTTTGGCCACGAATTCTTAATCAGTACATGAAATTCACTTTTTACCATTTTTGTAAAAATTCACGAGGTTGTCTGCTTTGAACGGCTATCAAACACCAACTGAACGACGTAGCTTGCTCAAAATTAAAAAGTTGCCCACTGGTAGATTACAGCTGACGGCACCATTGTTGCATTTGGAGTAACTGCGCGGGAAATTCAAAAAGTCACTGACTTATCAAACCGCCCTCGTATAATAGTATGTTCCCACTGCTTTCGTTAAAGTAGTTTACTGATTAACCATATACACAGAACTTTTGTTCTTTTTAACTTAGTTAAGAGTAAATCAAGGGATATCATACCAAAAAATGTCAAATACTACTTTGCCAATAATATTTCCCGAAAGGGAAATGATCGAATTTTGACTTATTTCACACATTAAATAAAATGTTAAAAAACAAAAAAAAATAACTTAAACAAACAATGGATAAGAATTTTTTATGTGTGATTTTTATAAATGAAATATATAATAAATATATTAAATAAATAAATGAGTTTATATATGAGTTATAAATGAGCTTTTACTAATAAAAGAGTTCAATATAAATATATATTTGTTATCAATATACAATATCATATATTATTTACCAAAAATACTCAATTTAGTTACATATTAACAAAAGTTCTGCTAGAACTTTTTGAAACTTAAAAGCTTTCACATGCATAAATCAACTTATGCCAATGGAAACGACCAAAACTTAATTTGATTAACATAAATTGTTTTTATTGCAATGGGAACATGATATAAGTTAGTATGTTAATATAGTATAAGTAAAATATAGGCATAGCAAAGTATGTTATAAGTATGGTATAGAACTATATTATAAGTACAGTCTAAAAGTATGTTAGTATTTAATTAGTATGTTATAAGTATAGTATAAGTATAGAGTAAAGAAAGCACAAGTCTAGTGTAAATATAGTATGAGCGTAGTATAAGTATAGTATAAGTATTTTATAAGTATAGTATAAGTAAAGTATAAGTATATTATAAATATGGTATACGTATAGTATAAGTATAGTATAAGTACAGTGTGAGTACAGTATAAATAATTTATAAGTATAGTATAAGTATAGTAAAACTATAGCATAACTATAGTATAACTATAGTATAACTATAGTAGAACTATAGTATAACTATAGTATAACTATAGTATAACTATAGTATAACTATAGTATAACTATAGTATAACTATAGTATAACTATAGTAGAACTATAGTATAACTATAGTATAACTATAGTATACATAGTATAGGTGTAAGGAAAAATATAGTATAATATATATATTCTTGGTTGAAATATAAACGAGTACAGCTGTATTGTGTTAAAGTGGCGTGGAATAATAAGACTAAAAATGACATCCCATTATTGGCGTGTATTGATCATATATCTGTCTTCAGCTGTCTTGAGAGCAAAAATGGTACGTAAATACACAGTTAAGACTCCTATAAGAAGCCTAAAGTATGCTTAAATAGCATGTTAAAAAGTTTTTCTAGACTATATGACACAATGGTTGTTCAAGGAATATTTTCTATAGTCATTTTCAATCTTTTACTTAATTTCAGGATATTTACGCTCTTTCAAAATACTAATATAAGTGCTGTCACAACTGTACTATTAAATTCAACTAAAAACGAACAATATAAAATTATATGTTTACGTTCAATTTAATCAGTAATGAAACATTTCTTTTGAAACAGTTCTTGTAACTAATTGAACATCTCATTAACACTAATGAAAAGACTACTTCTTTGCCTTAGCCAGAGCCTTAGCCTTCGCCCTTTCTTTCCTAGCTTTTTTCTCAGCCTCCTTTTTAGCTTTTTTTGCTAATGCTTCCTCAAGCATCTATAATCAATAGTATACTAATTAAGTAAAAATTATCAATATTAAGTAGATTATTTTGACCTGTTGTCTCCGCGCTGCACGCTGTCTTCTAATATATTGCTCACGTCGGAAAGCATCAAGTTCACGTCTCATTTCTTTCAACCTTAATTCCCGAGTTTTTTTTGTGTCCTTCATTTTTTCTATGTTGATCTTATAATCGGCAATACTGTAATCAAGTTCATCAAATTCGACTTCATATTTTTGGGACATAATACCCAGATATTTCTTGCATTCCTATATATGTGAAAAGAGCAATTTTAGATATATGAGTGAGAGAACTTAAATTTTGTATATTTTTTTTTAGAAAAGTTTTAGATAAGAAAAGTTTAGGCTTGTTAAATCACATTGTACGGAAATAATAATGAATTGTTATAAGTTTTTTTTTTGTTTTAACCTTTTAAGAAATCTGAAAAAGGATTTTTTCTCAAAATATGTAACAAAACATATTAGTTGCTAAGAAAAATTAATAGTAATAGACCCACTTCAGACTGCAAATAATATGCATCCATTATGTTCGCATGACACATTGTTCTATCCATCCGATCCTGTTTATATTTTTCAATTGCTGTTTTAATGTCCCTTTCAGTTTTATAGAATTCGTATTCAGCTAGTTCAGCTTGTGCATATACGTCCAGTATTTCCACTCTTAATTCGATAGGATTCACAGCTAATAACGATAATTAGTTATATAATTAATATTATTAAAAACAATTAAATTTACCCTCAAAATTGAATAGTTTAAGATAAAGTCTTTTCTTTAACGCGTCAGTTTCCCTATTTTCTTGAAAAATGGACCGAGCTAGGTAATTATCATCCAACTGTTTGGCTTCAGAAGAATTCTTGACAACTTCTTCGTTCAGAGTTTCTGTTATACTAAGAAGACTGTAAGCCGCTCTAAAAGTACAGGTTTTTAATATTTAACTAAATCATAAGTAATAAATCCTTTACTTTATAAATTCAAGTCCCTCCTCATAGTTTTCCGATTCACCTAAATTTGACAAAAACAAAAAATAACGCACTGCCTCTTCCATATCAAATCTGAATTTAACTACATTTAAGAAAGCTGGTGCCACATTCATTTCCAACAGTTCTAACCATACAGCATTATCATTTCGGCGTATAGAATACTCTTCAGGGCCCCAGCTAAACAAAAAATTTGGATTTTCGGCTTCGGCAACTAAAGGATTATGAATCATTATCTTGTAAGCGAACTTTATTTTACTAAGAAATTCGTTTCGAACTATTATGAATCCCATTTCCGCTAAATATTTAAAAGGACGAATTAAGTCAATGTACAAATCTTCATCCGACAGAGATACAAGCTCCACTTCGAGATCTGCTCGAGCTTCTAATATCGGCTTTTGTTTATTTGGATCTATTACTGGAATAATCGATTCACAAACACAACTGCATGGTGGAATCTCCGGTATAACAGGTGTGCATAGTAAAGGTGTCTTGTTAGTTGAAATCATGACTTTCTTTTCCTTTTTTGGGACTTTTGGAACAAGCTTAATAGTTTCAGGAATTGGGTCAGGAGCAGTTTCATGGTCTTCAGAGCGATCAAGTATTACAATTTTCTGAACCTTCTCGTACTTATCATTTGCTTCTGATACGTCGCTTTTCTCAGAAGTGCCAGTTTCTTGAGATTTATCTAAAATATCGCTCACAACTATTTCAGCCATTTTATTTTAAAGCAGATTAACTTAGTTAAAAAAATATATTTTACATATGAAAACAAACTGAAATTAAGAAACTTTACACGAAAATTCTAGATAACTTTGATTTTTCAAAGAATTTAATTTCAAGAATTTTTATTTTAATAAAGCAAAACTTGAGTATGAAGTTTGATTAAATCAATATATTCGGCTCCTTGAATAAAGATTTGTATATATTTGAATATAAATGGCAATGCTCTAAGAAATATAGAGAGTGATATAAGCTTATGAAATTCTTAAAATATGATCTCAAAAATACTGCTTCCGTTTTCTTCTAATAAATTTAAGACACCATCTATCTACTTTTTAGCTGACTTCGTATGGCTCTCTTAACAGAGGTGTGGTCTTATTAATACACGCACATAGATATAGTCTATATAGTCATTCCCCTACGTATATACTTTAGACATGTGTCCTTCTTCGGCATACGTGAATGTATTGAATGTTTTTTTTCTACTTCTCATTCTGTAAAATGACAAAGCATATCCTTAAATGTTGTCATATATATTCCCTTATTATCGGCATAAGCGCGGATGTCACACAATAATGGATATTAAGACCAACATATGTTCACCACCATAAATACTATTTTAATTAATATCTGTCAAATCTTTATGTATATAATATATATATATCAGAGACAGAGCTTTAAAATTATTCACTAAAGTTAAAACGCTACTTAACCCCCCGTCCTAACAATCCTCAAGTCCACTTCTGGATTCTCATGAAGGTATGCTGATTTAAGATCCGTCATCAACTAAAAGACAAATAAATGATATGATTTCTTAGCCTAGTTAAAGCCTAGTGTGGGATAGTGATAAGCCCCCCAGCCATTACAGAGTAAAAGTGCGTAATATCACTAACTCAAGAACAAGAAGAAGAAGAAGAAGATCTGTAATCGATTTCTTGCACTCATATTAAATATTTTAAAATAATGTTACTATTTAAGATCTTTTAATGTTAAATAGTTTAGACTAAATTCGGTAATGCTAACTACAATAAAAAAGTTGTTCGTAAGATCTTTGATTCTCTGCAAGTCTGCAAGTTGCCGACGACGAAGTTGAGGGAGCACTAATCGGACTTAATGTACGATATTTTAGAAGG
The DNA here is from genome assembly GCF_002237135.1 of Teleopsis dalmanni. NCBI lineage: Eukaryota > Metazoa > Arthropoda > Insecta > Diptera > Diopsidae > Teleopsis > Teleopsis dalmanni. Next base: position 44,704,806 of record NC_051848.1, read on the forward strand.
CGCGCATACAGAAGAGGCGCATAAAAAAACATGCTGCGTTATCTCAAAACCCGGTAATGGAATTTTAAAGTCGTTTAATTAATTATGTTAAGTACAATATTATTATTCAAATTATTCAAACTCTCAGTTACTTACTCAGTTGTAAGCCATTACATATGTGAATCGTACTTTGCCGCTTCAAGTAGTCTCCGCCAGTCAGCCCAATCAGTTAATTCCTGTCGCAAGTTTTTAGTACTTGCGACTCTCAAGTCGTTAGTCATGTGGTTTTTCCACCGAAGATGCAGATGTCCTCTATCACATTTTCTACTTGCTGGAACCAAATGTAATACTTTTCTATCTAGAGCATTTTCCTTCATTCGTACGACATAATCAAGCTAGCGAAACCTTGGTTATGCGGTATAGCTCATTCGATACGTAAGTGACCATAGATCTTCCGATAATTTTTTTTCTCCCGAATGCTCCTAACGTCTTCTCATCACTGTTGGTATTTATTCAAGCTTCTGCACTATACAACAGGATAG
>NC_051848.1:44705426-44714221 GCF_002237135.1 Teleopsis dalmanni
ATCAAAAACTTAAAAGCCTGACAAATGGTTATAAACCCGGAGCTAATTCCTGCAAAGATGAAAACGGTGATCTGGTGATAGATGTCCAAAGCCTGCTTAATATTTGGAGGGATCACTTCCCGAAACTATTAAATGGCGGTAGTAGCAATGTGACTGAAAGCGAAGATGATCCCGAATTTTCAATCGTTGACGATGAAATAATCGTTCCGCCTCCCGATCATAATGAAGTTAAAACAGTTATAACGCGGCTCAAAAACAACAAAGCTGTAGGCGCCGATGGTTTACCGGCTGAGCTGTTTAAAGCTGTTGGCGAAGAGCTATCAAAATGCATGCTACAGCTAATTCGCAACATTTGGTCGGATGAATGCATGCCCAACGATTGGAATTTAAGTGTGCTTTGCTCAATCCACAAAAAAGGTGATCCTGCAAACTGCGCCAACTACGGCGGGATCAGTCTTTTAAATATCGCATATAAGGTTCTATCAAACGTACTATGTGAAAGATTGAAGCCAATCGTCAACCAACTGATTGCACCTTATCAGTGTGGCTTCAGACCTGGCAAATCCACTCTAGACCAAATACTCACAGTGCGTCAAATCCTGGAGAAGACTCAAGAAAAACAAATCGAAACACACCACCTATTTGTCGACTTCAAAGCTGCTTTTGACACTACGACTAGAAGCACACTCTATGCCGCTATGTCTGAATTTGGTATCCCAGCAAAACTTATACGGCTATGTAAAATGACGTTGAGCAACACCACCAGCTCCGTTAGAATTGGAAAGAACATCTCTGAGCCGTTTGATACCAAACGAGGTTTCAGACAGGGTGACTCCTTGTCGTGTGACTACTTTAACCTAATGTTGGAAACGATAATTCGAGTAGCAGATTTAAACCGTACTGGCACAATATTCTAAAAAAGTGTAATGCTGCTTGCGTATTCCGACGATATTGATATCATTGGTCTGAACACCCGCGTCGTCAGTGCGGCATTTTCCAACTTAGAAAAACAAGCAAAGCAAATGGGTCTTGTGGTAAATTAGGACAAAATAAAGTACTTTCTGTCAACAAACAAATCTCCTGAGCGTCTTGGGACCTACGTCACTGTTGACAATTATAAGTTCGAAGTTGTGAAAGACTTCGTTTATTTAGGAACCAGCTTAAACACCAAAAATGACGTCAGCCTAGAGATTCAACGAAGAATTACTCTTGCCAACAAATGTTACTTCCGGCTAAGTAAGCAATTGAGAAATAAAGCCCTCTCTCGACAAACAAAAATCACGCTCTACAAATCCCTTATCATGCCGGTCCTGCTGTATGGTGCAGAAGCTTGGACAATTACCAACAGTGATGAGAAGGCGTCAGGAGCATTCGAGAGAAAAATTCGGAAGATCTATGGTTCCTTACGCGTTGGCGACGAGTATCGATTAAAATGGAACGATGAGCTGTATGAGCTATACCGCGATATTAACATAGTTAAGCGCATAAAAATTCAGCGGCTACGCTGGCTTGGTCATGTCGTGCGAATGGAAGAAGTGCTCCGGCTAAAAAGGTATTTGATTCGGTACCCGCAAGTGGAAAACGCGGTAGAGGACGTCCGCATCTTGGGTGGAAGGACCAGGTGACCAACGATTTGGGGGCGCTCAGTACTACCAACTGGCGTCAGAAAGCAACTAATCGGGCTGACTGGCGGAGGCTACTCGACGCGGCCAAAGACGACACACGTCTGTAATGGCCAACTAAGGAAGGAAGGAAGAAGTTTTTCCTAATTTTTGTCTTTATTAGTTTGAATATGTATGTCTATATTAAGAAGATTATAAGAAAAAATTATAAAATAAGATTATAAAATAAGATTATTAATAAGATTATAAGATTTAATTTAAGTTTATTATTTAAGAATTACAAGACTAGGGGTCTATACTGTAATATTTGTATGGTGATCTAGAAATTCTATTTATTCATTATTATGAGGTTTTGTTATTTCTAAAGGTATACTCAATCAATATCTAAATTCGTCATTTAATTCATTTTACATTTGGATTTTTTACTATCTTGCAGTCAGATCTTGCAGAGTTGCATGAATTCGCTTTTGCTATTATCTATTGTATGAGATATGACTTTTTAATCTATCTCAATTGCAATTGTACTACCAACAATCGTTTATTAGTAATATCAACGATTCACATTAGAAGTGAATCGAATTAAAAAATATTATAGATATATACAGTGATATAGGGTCACTCTTATATCTTGTAAAATTTTAAAATGTCGTGTCATAGTTAATGAAGCGAAAATAAAATTATGTGTTTCATTTGTTCACTTATTCTACAGAATATGTTTACTTGGGTAAAAACTTGCCTATGATATTCTCATAGGTCCACTGACTTCGTTTCCTCGATATATTAAACATATATAAAGGGGTGCACAGTATATCAAGCAGGCTGTAGTGCATAAGAACCTACACCTAACCCATAATCCACTATTATTACTATTACCAAAAGTTAGAATAAGAATAAAAGTAAGAGTAACAGTAAAAGAAAGTATAGGAGTAAGATTAATAGTAACAGAAGAAGAGTAAGAGAAATAGTAACAGTAACGATAGGAGTAAGAGTAAGAGTAAGAGTAAGAGTAAGAGTAAGAGTAAGAGTAAGAGTAAGAGTAAGAGTAAGAGTAAGAGTAAGAGTAAGAGTAAGAGTAAAAGTAAAAGTAAGAGTTAGAGTTAGAGTTAGAGTTAGAGTTAGAGTTAAAATTAGAGTTAGATTTAAAGTTAGAGTTAGAGTAAGAGTTAGGCAGAGTTAGAGTTAGAGTTAGTTAGAGGTAGTTAGAGTTAGTTAGAGTAAGAGTAAGAGTATTTTTATATTTTTTTTAGTGTGGTCGCCAATATCAAGTGTTATTCCGTTCCGAAGCGGATAATTCAAAAGTTTGTTTAAATGTGTCGATACTTTTCGATGGCGGTACCATTTATATTAAAAATAGTTGAATTATAAACACCTGTTTTTAGTATTAAAGTTTTTAAGGTTTCAGATAACTTTTTCTTGTTTTTTTTGTTTACACCGCCGGTATCGCATGTAAATAATAACTTATAATGATTGTACGATAAACTAAAAGATATTCATGTACTTGAAGATTTTTAAAATAATTAAAAACTTCATTATGTTAGCATTGTGGGTAAATAACTCTTTAATGTATCATTTACGGAAAGTTCATAATAAAGTTCCATATGAATGCAGTGAGGCTAATTAGTTACTACAAAGTTTCGGGAAAAAATCTCGTTGGTTTGTTTCAAGAGATGAGCACTTCGGCATTCATATGTAAGCTTTGGTCAAACTTTTAATGATTTGACTTAAATTTATGAAGTGCAGTTCTGATTTTTTAATTTGATAATTACCATAAAACGCAACCATAATGAATTTCAAATTTTTGAATTACTTAATTCATTATTGTTATTATTACAATTTTAGATGAATTAAATGTATGAAGGATAAATTGATATTAAGAGAACGAAGTAGTAAATCACAAGATTTCGTTCCAAAGACGTTTAGGACGTCCTTAAGTATAAAGTTTTAAATTAAAATTATTGAATTTCAGGTTTCATGTTTCGCCTAATACTTTTTATTAGGATATTATAATATATATTGTACTATGAAGTATAATTATATTATATACATTATTATATAATATTAAAATAATTGATCAAAATAAAATAAGTCTTATTGTAAATAATAATTAAGGTTGACTTAGTAGCGGCTTTATTCCAAGAAGTCTAGGTTGAAGATTAGTACCGTAACGTGGTAAGTAATATTTTATCAGAAAAATTTATTTTCTTTATTTATAGTTAGAATCTAACATGACATGACAAATTATGGAAGGTTTTAATTTTAAAAACAAACAAGGACCAAATGTTGTATATAATGACGATAACCATATACCACCAGAGTATAAATATATACCACTATTTTGGAGAATAGTTAAATTTTTAAAAAGTTACAAAACAATACGACATCGAAAAAAGTATCGACTATTATACAATGCCACAAAGATTGGAACATATTTAGATTACTGCGAAATAAAATTTTGTGACATAGTGACCGACAATCGATATAACACTGATTTAGAGCTGCAGCAAGAGGTTACGTGATATCTTACTTTATTTATATATAAACTATAAAATCAAATATGTGTCGCGTTATTTTTTGAAAAAAAAGTCGATAAATAAAGACACCTTGTCACACCTTCGATAAACAATTGGTACAAAAGTATTTTAGTTTTTCCAAACTAAAACTGAACTCAATTCATTTTGGGTTTCACTAAACGGTATTGATGTGCGTACAGATAGAATAATGTGTCTGGATATTAAGTCGAAAATTGATGCTCCCTCTCTTATATCTCACAATACTTTGCACCAAATACAATATTTTTGTTCATAATAATCAAGAATACTGAGATGTATTCGATACCTAACCGATAAAGTGAATATAGTATACGTTTAGACCATATGAAAGCAGATAAATCTATATCAATACACATGTTTAAGTTATGTTGATTTAAAATTTGGATAGAGCCTAGAAGCAGTAAAAATAATATACATACATCTGCATGCAATTACTTCTAGTTAGAGGCTATACTATATGCTCAAAATATATGTAGTCCAAAAATATATAAATGTGCCAAAAATATATAAATGTGCTGAGAACTAATGACTTATTCGATAATAAATCGAATAAGTCTGTTATCTCTAGCTGGAATGATAGTATTTGTATATCAAGATTTTTCAAGTAGAAGTTACTTTCAAAAGACTAGTAGGGGTTTTCACTCCTTACTTCACGGTCTTAACAATTCGTAATAACAAATATAGCTTTTCACCATATTTTTTTTAACATAATTTTTTATTATAAATTTAGAGTAAAATTTTTTTGGGATAGTAATAAAAATAAAAACAGTTATAGAATATGTGATTCTTACTTCTACATATAGCACTCCTTGATTGTTTGACGATATTTACTCAAGTAGGGCTGAAGTCCATAAGGCTGTGCGATGATAATATGCATTCTTATATCCTCAGTTTAAAACAAGAAATGCTTTTATAACATTTTTCACTTGTGTACCCGAATTAATATCACATATGCCTTGGTTAAAAGGACGTCGTGGAGGAAAGATAATGCTTACTTCGAAGTAAAAATTCGCTAAAGCAAAGATTATAATTACTGCTCATCTCTTTATAGTTAAAGATTGTCAGAGAATAAAATAAGTCACTTTTCTGACATCAGTAAAAATAAGTGCATCATATATATATTGGGGTCCTGTGTTGAAGACCCTATAACATTTTTGAATTTTAATTTATTTATTGATTCCCACTGTTTCCAAAACATGATTCATAAAAAAATATAAGGTGTGGTATCAATTGATTTTTATATGTATGAGGCGAGAGGTTTTGATGTCATGTATTTTTATTGAGTAACAAGGCGTCAGAGTACTTAGAGATGACAACTGTAGGGCAGCACCATAGCACAAAGCACGTGTCAATCAAGAATGGCTGAAAAAAACGTTCTGTGCTTTATTTTTCAACGCAGTGGCCACCATGTTGACTTGATAAAAACCCTTTAGATTCCTTGGTCTGGGATATTTTAAAAAGTAAGGTTGGCACTACAAAATACAAAATGTAGATCTTCTGAAGCAAGCCGTAAGCCGAGTATGGGCCAAAATACCGCAAAGCCATTTGCGGACAGCATGTGATAGTTTCATTTTGAAATAGTTTCAGTTTGAAAGACATAATTTATGCTGGAGGTGGCCATATTGAACTACATATTAAAAACTTAAAGTTTTTTCGCATATTTGCATTTATCTTTTATTAAATATTACAAAAATAAACAAAATAGAGTGTCTTACTTTGTTCCAAAATTCGTCAGCAACCCTGTAATGTGACATATGTAGTAAATTGTGTGGATCACTTTTGGGATATCTTATGTTACATTCAATGCTCTATGTGATGAATCAGAACACTGTTTAAACTATAAGTGCTTCGTGTTAAGTAAGTATTTAATGGAAAAATCTTTGAAATACTTTGGTATATTTATAAGACCTGCTAAATCATTACAAGTACTATTTTAATTGATGTTAAATTTAAAATATTTGAAAATTTTTATTGCTCCATAGGTAGGTGGTGAAAAATTTTAGGGATGGAATGGTACTACACGTATTTTAGTACTCTTATCGCTACAGGAATTGTGTTGGCTATGTGTGCCTTAAAGAAGTCAACTCGCACTAAATTTCACCCAACCACCTGCAATGGACGTACTCCCATTAATATTGTTGTGAGATTAAAATTATGCCTAGATTGCGTGCTTAAATAAACTTTAGTTTTTTTTCGTGATTGTATTTATTTTTTGTCCTTTATGACATATTTTTTCTAATTGCCTGCTTGCACCTTCGTACACAATCAATTTGTGTACTGTAATTTCGTTTATTGGTGGAAGGTGGCAAAAGGTTTGAAGCTCTGAATTTGTGGGCCACAAAACGCAAGCCAATTCCCATTTTTTCAACTGATAAAGCGCACTGCACATGCGAAACTAAATGAATTAATAAAAATAATAACACAAATGTAACATTGAATTACATAAATCCGATAGGACGCATTTAAATGAAAAAGATAGGCACAAATCATGCCACCCTAATAGAATCCATTGTTAAGGAATAAAAAATAAATGTGGCACTGCAATTGTCTGCGAGCGAACTTACAAGGTTGTGTCTCAATTTATATTTTGTCCGAGTATTGTGTCCAGTGAAAAAAACACTCACACTTCCTGGAAATGACAGTGAATTAAGGACACTGGCATAAATAAACTTATCCTTTTTCAGTTAATCATATATTACGGTTACTTTGTACGACATAAATATTAAAGTATTCACACTTTTATAAATGGAAGGTACGTTAGACTTGTCAAAGTGGTTGCCACACGGACGCAAAACGGACAATGTCGAAAACTAAATAATCCATGCAGGTATCCCCCTAGAAAAGGGGAACTGGTTACTGGTTAAGTGATGCCCTTCCAAAACTCATTCATTAACTATTAAAGTTATTCGAATAAAAATTTCACAAGATCTATAACAAGATTTATAAATCTAGATAGATAAAGCTTTAATGCAAAAATAAGGATGAAATTTAAAAAAATTACAGAAACTCAAATATATATATCTAATATCTTATATATTGTTTCAAAAAATACAAGAATTATTTCCAAAATCACTGGTGATGGGTAGTTGGCAATGCTTGAAACAGCTGTACGATCAATCAAAAATTCAATTAACTAAAATATAATATAAAATAAATTTCAAAATTTATTTTATGTAAAATGAATTCAAGAAATATGTATTTTAAAATAGAGTGTAACATATAATGTCAGTTCTCAGATTCTCAGAATATCAATCTAATGTATTCTGGAGCATACGTTAGGAACTATAGAATAAAAGTTTCTCGGTCTATGTGTGAGGGAATATTGCATCTAATCATCAGCCACCCCAATAAGTATCCAGCCCAATAACACCCTCAAAAGAATTTCAAGAAAACATGACCGTAGCGAACAACTACCGTTGAGACATCGTCTTCAATACTGATGAGAGCGAGAAAGAGAAAGAAAGATAGAGCAATGGGATAACCTCTATTGTTACACAAGGTTACTTAGTTTGTAGAGGTTGGCTCACCTCCTTATCAAGGCGTAAACTATGTTCAAATGTTTAGCTTTAATTTGTTCCGGAGTTCCCGGAAGTTACAATGGGATTCGGCATTATACCGATACGTGTGCTGTTGAGCCTTCACTGCAGGTAATCATGTTAAGTAACTCTAAACTTCTATAGCTCTTAAAAATAAGGTAAAAATAAAACGTTTTGTGATAAACATTTTAAACAATTTCTTACTTCCATATCAGGATTGACCTTCGCTATTACGAATAAAATACAACAACTTTCAAATAATTCTCACAAGACGTCTTATGGTATCAGATGTAATTTTCAAATATTATTCCATATAGTTTGCAATTTATTTCCAAAATTCAAATATGCTAAGCGCATGTTAAGTGTTGCAAGCCTTCGACTTGTTTTGGATAATAATTCTATTTGACACGATATGAATAACTTTTTATAATAACCTATAATTTTGACTTTTTGATATAATCACCAAACAGAAGATTAACTTTACCACTGAATAAAAAATTATTTCAAATCAATTGTTGTAAGTTTTTACAATTTACACATGTTAAGCGATTGTTAAGTGAGGCATCGTGTGAAATGGCAAGCCTTTAAAATGATAAAAAAAAATCAATAAATATTTGATGAATGTCTATTCCATTTTTCATGTTAGAGTCTTAAATAATGCTGTGATATTAGGATCATGAATTGGATTTAAAGGACGGAGTTATGATTTTCTTGTGCTCATGTAGTTCTTATCGGAAAGAAGCACAGCACTTAGCCCATAAAGATCCACTGAATTGTAAATATCATTCCAATATATATTACAAAAATTGTCTTCCTCTTTTGAGGAGTCAAGACTATATTGATACTGAATGGTTCAGTATATTATCGTCATATTTACACTGTGATTGGTCAAACCATCAGATGAACTGTTTGTCAAAGAGAATATGTATTATTTAAATATATTTTGCAAGATAATATGTCTAAAGTTTGAAGAAAATTGAATCTTATGGTCTTAAAGAGGTTTTCCAACAGAAGTAAAACAACAACAAAAATTTATTTTTTAAATTATTTTAATTAATTGAATTTTTGGCTGACCATACAGCTGTTTC
>NC_051848.1:44714321-44888484 GCF_002237135.1 Teleopsis dalmanni
ATGATTATTGTATTTGCGATAATTTATCAAAACACTAAACGCAAATGACATTTATATTTACTTTTGCCCAGCGAAAGTACGACTGAAACTTGCGCAAGGAAAAAGCGTAGGACGCAAAGAACGCAAGCAACGCAAGAAACGCAAGAAACGCAAGGACCGCAAGAAGCGAAATATTGCGATAAAAACACAATACTGTCAGTATTGTGGGTATTGTAAGTATTGTGAGTAGTGAGAAAAAAAAGAGGAAAAAAAAGGAAAAAATATCCGAAGGAGGACGAAAACACATATCAAAACAAATGGAAAGTACAATTAATTGTGTGTGACATGAAGCACATTTGCGTTAATACAATTTTTTAATTCAACCTCCGAGACAGAAAATAAAAGTCACAGACAGTGAGTGGCGAAATAAAACAAAACAGGACTCAAAGCAAATTGAAACACAAAGGAAGCAGTTAAGTTAATGGGAACATTTTCACGTACGTGGAATTCTATATGCAGGATGTGTGGCTGAGGTGTCACTCTTTCGTTACACCAAACACCAAACACCGAAATGAGCAGTGCTCGGAATGCTCGTAAGTAGTACGGAAGGACTAGCAGGAATGGAAACAGATGTCTGGTACAAATTTGAATTTCATTATATGGACTGTATAAAATCTAGTAGGTGTTAAAATGGATTATTGGACACATGAAGATTTTTAGTTTCTGTTTTTATTTACTCACTTATTTCCTAGTTGTTCACTTTTTACGAACTAACATTATTCTAGGCATTACTACTACAAATAAGAGATATACTATAATATATACTAGCGTGAAGAATATTATAATTATAAGTTCTTTGAATTTGTGGAATAAAGCATGATATTCTCTTTTCTTTTTTTTGCTAAAACCCTTTCTATTTTTAAAAAGGGTAAAAGTTTTATAAAATTTTTTTTTCATAGTTTTTATAGAATTAGCTTTAATCCAATATGTTAGAGAAAAAATAATTTTAATTATTTACGCTTTTTTTGCTTTGATATTATCCGATTTGAATAAATTAAATGCTATTATTCAATTAATTTAAAATTACATAATTATTCCAGGTGAGTAGAGAAATAAAAATAATTAAAAATTAACTTACCTAACTGCCTTTTAGAGTACACAATTAATGCTCCCAATTTGGAAAAAAAAAATATCTGTTATCAGTATTCGAAAAATAATAATGATATAAGGCGTATATGGTACTAATGATTATAAGGCATTGACGCATTTCTATAAAAATCGTACCGATTCGTTTTCAATAAATATGTGTACTGCTTGCATTTGTTTTGAAAACGAATAATAAAAAATTTTAAGGTATAGTTCGAGTTGAACTAAATTCACTGTACTAAATTATATTTTCCTTTTCTGTGCGAGTTAAACTAAATTGACTAAGCTAAATCAAATTTTCCATTTTCGTGAGAGTTGAACTAAATCGACTGAACTAAATCAGCATTGACTAAACTGAATCAAATTTCCCATTTTTGACTAAACTTCCCATTGATTAAACTGAATCAACTTCCCATAAACTTTTTTTTTTTTATTTAATTTAAATTCAATATGTATTCTGTCACATAATATGGTGACATCTCATAATCTTACAAAAACATCTCACAAAATCTCAATTAAGTCTTGATCATTTACAATAAAAGTAGTTCTCCCTGTAGAGAGCTACTCTTTTCTTTTTAATTTAAGATTTTTATAATATAATTTGATTTTTATAATAAAATTTGATGCGGCGTTTTCCTTTTCAGTCTCGTAAATATATTTGAGAAGGACATCAAATTCGAAGCATTCCCATAAACTGAATTTCCCATTTTTGTGCGAGTTGAACTAAATTCACTGTACTAAATTATATTTCCCATTTCTGTGCATGTTGAACTGTATTGACTAATCTGAATCAAATTTCTCATTTTTGTGCGAGTTAAACTAAATTGATTGAACTAAATCACATTTTCCATTTTTGTGCGAGTTGAACTAAATTGACTGAACTAAATCACATATCCCATCTCTATGCGAGTTGAACTAAATCGACTGTACTAAATTAATAAAATAAATTGGCTAAACTAAATCAAATTTCCCATTTTTGTGCGAGTTGAACTAAATTAACTAAACTAAATCAAATTTCTCATTTTTGTACTAAATTAAAATTCCCAAGAAATTTTTTGTGCTGCGTATAAATTTAATCGAATATTGCATAGTGATGTGAAATTTTATCAAGTTAATAGGGTAAATAACATGAGAAATTTTAATAAATTTCAAGCACATTATTTTATAATTAATTATTAATATTACTTAAGTAAAAATAAAACTAAAACAAAATCTTAATCTTAATAAAACGAAAGTTTCAAATTTTGAGTTATGTTACTAAGTCAGCACATTCATTAGTATTATTAGTATAAGACAAGGACTTCAAACAGGAAACGGGAGGAAGGATTCAAATAGCTCAGGTTATAAATGTAGAACTTAAAAGTTGAACTGAAGCTTTACATCTTGCAGAACATTTCAAAGGATAGAAACATTTTATTAGATTTATAGGTCAAAAGTAACATTTCATGTAGCACAATGAGGCAGTCTGAGATACAGAACATTATAATTATATGCCTCCATATACCCTATCTTGTTTTGGAAATATCAGCATATTTTGTAACACCAAAAGATTAAAAACTTCAGGCATATCATCTTGCAAACTATATTTGAATAATACCTATTCTCTTTGACAAACAATTCATCTCATACTTTGAACTACTAGAGTGCAAATAGGTTGATAATTTATTGAGCCGTAAAGTAGTAATATAGTCTCAATTCCTCAAAAGAAGAAGACAATTTTTGTAATATATTGCAATGAGTTTTACAGTTCAATGGGTCTTTCTACACTAAGTGATGTGATACTTTCTACAAGTTATTCCCATAAGGTAGATTTTGTGTATTAAGGTCTCATATAGGAGTGTCCGATGGTTACTTTACAAAAAGAGAACAAAAAAAAGGAATGAAAAAAATGATTTGTAAAATAAATAAATAAAAAAGAAATTTATAAATCTATAGATATTAAACTTAAACTTATAAAATCAAATAAGAAACATATAAGAATTCTTACTCTGTGTCACGAACTTATTTTTTACTCTAATAAATATGGATAATATAGATTTATAAATAATATTCTCGGAGCATAAAGAAAGTGAATAAAGAATAACTTTTTTTTATTTTTTATTGCTTTGTGTAATTTTTTTAGCTTTTAAAATGAGTAATATTACAGGAACTTGATTTAATAATAATAATAAAAATTTTGGGTTACTTTACATATTCTTAACGATTCAAAGTCTAATTAGTTATCTCCAATCTGAGAATAAAAATATATACACAAAGTACAAGCAGCTCTTAAAAACATAGTTAACCTATTTATTAAACGACAAAATCAATTTATAATTATATTCACTATTGAAATTTTTTTTGTAAATATAAGTATGATGTGTAGCTATATTATCAGATCCTAATAAAAATTATGATAACATCAGTGATGGTATAAAATTCAAATATCCTTTATTAATTGATTAATTTGGACGGCCTAAACGTTCTTACAATAGCTAAGCAAAATTAACGTGAAAAATATGATATATGATCGATTATAAGTCTATAGCCTCCACAAACCTCTAATTATTCAAACACAGTCAAAGCTGTTTATAGCGAACCTCCCTACAACATATTTATCTCTATAATGGATTTTTTGTTGAAGACACAGCGACTACTTTATAAATTTTTTCATATATATCAACAGCTCTATAGCGAACTTTTCTATAGTGAAATCTTTCCTTAGTGAATTCTCCTCTATTGCAAATTCCTCTCCATAATGAAGTTTTTGCAGAAACTTAAACGATACCGCTATGAGCTACAAGCTACAGAAGAATCTGCACATTTAAGACTTAAAATCACCTTAAGGTAAATAATTTAATCTTATTTTAGGAAATCCAAAAAATACAAAATAAAGTTTTTAACGAATAATTGAAATACTAATTTTGGCTGATGTGATAAATCAGTTATTTGAGATTCAACATGAGGTTTAGGTAATCATATATTTCTTAAATATATTCTTTTATAATTAAATATATAATTATTCAAAAAATAAAAAATGAGATTATCTGGTAATATTGGTAAAGAAACCAATAGTGTATAAAATAATATTAATTCCAGCCTATAAGTGCTCAGGCTGATGACCTCATCGTAAAATTAATAATAAAATAGGAATTAATTAGCCCAAAAATGCAAAAATATTTATAATAGAAGAAATAAAAAATAGTAGAAAAACTTCATAAATGATGGATAAATTTTTATAATTATTTATTTAATTAATTTTTTTTTATTATAAACATCAATACACACACTCAAAATTTTAATAGTCATAATCAATCAACATTTACAGTGGTTCCATCGCATAATCGGACAAGAATTTGTTCAATATAATATAAAATGTAATATTTATTAGTTAATGTTTTAAGCCATATTTTTGAACATATGAAGGTGGTGATGTGACAAATCATGAATCATTTTCATAAATTAAGCAAACGAGATATATTAGTTGGCTATGATTTTTTGTTTTTTAACATCGATAATAAAAACATGAATATAAATTTTTGTATCAAGTTAGTTTAATTTTTTTTCTCCTCGAAAATTGTGAGATTTTGTAAATTTTAATAAGTTGACAAGAATTCAATAACGGATTAAATTTTTTGCTATTTTGTTCTTCTGGGATAAATACAATACAGGATCGCAACTAGTATGGCAAACACTCGCTATAGTTTACTCCAAGGATATGAGCAAGAGTGGTATGATGCATATGAATTGTGCCACGAGGAATTATACTATAAGCAACCAAGCGGATTTCGTGCAAAGATCTTTATGACTACATTCATTATTCTTGCTGCCCTAATGACGGGTTCTTTTCTCGCTTCCATATTTTATTTGAAGGTTAATCACAAGCATGATAATAAATATTATCTTGCTCTCTGTGCTATTCCCATCCATGACAATTATACGGGATCAATTCCGTACATGCTAAGTCAAACGGATGATTTGAATTCGACGCCGAAGACAGTTACAGCGTCACAATATATTGAAACTTTAATTGATGCTTTAATTGATCCCTATGGATATTTCCTTCGTGAAGAAATTCAATTTAATATAACTGCTAGTATGGGAGTCCAGGCAGTTATAAATGTTTATGATATCAGTGGTAGTCTATCTACTCAAATTTATCATGACTTCCGAAAAAATCACACCGTAATTGTGGACTATAAAAACCAACGATGTTTCATCGAGAGACTTAAGCGTAATATTACCATGGATGCGCAAGAAGTGTTGTTGTCGATGCAGAGGAAGGAAAACATTTTTCCTATACCTCAGGGTGAAATGTTGTTTTTACGAAAACGTGTTATTCTACCAGCTGTTGCTGATCTATCCTTCGCTAATAAGTATATGGTAAGGGATTGTCATAATAAATATGTCTACATATTAACTGATTATCGTCCCCAAGGTAAAAAATGTTTTGAATTTTAAAAATGAATAAAGAATTATTCTTATGCGCTTTAAATTTTCAGATGATGACCTGGCTGATCGATTGACTAGGAAAGATGTTGTCTTTCACACATTTTTTGATCGTGGTATTACTAAATATAGCCTCGTCAACTTTAATGAAATTTTAATGTTTGAAAAAGAAGCACAATTATTTTAGATTAGAACTAATTGTAAATTTAAAATTAGGAAGTTAAAATTTAAAAGTTTTCTCGTCTTTGCAATTATTTTAACCTTTTGACTAAAAAATAAAAATAAAATTCTATATGAATTTTAAATGAAGCGGCTTTTATTTCCTTTAACCGACAATTACAGTCTTCAAATAAAAGATTAATGTCATTTTCATGGTTCATGTAATAAAGTTATTAATAGATCTTTTCTTTTGTAAGCATATTACAAAAGAACAGCACTACTTTCGATGGCAATTCTGGAAATAATGGAAATTTTGTTAAGCAAAACACTTAATAAAATTTAAAGTTAAAATTTCGAAAATGAATAATAATTCTTTGCAATTTTTGGTGAGAATATTTTTTTTACATGATTGTGAATTACTTAAAAAAATAACGTTTTTGTTGACGACAATGACGACACAAAATACGAAAAAGTAACGAAATCATTCGTTGACGGATAACTGGAAATTTCGTATTGGAAGTACATATGAATCGTTCACAATAGACGAATTTTTAGTCTTGGCAACCATGTGATTTAAGCTGCTTATTAAGTTAAGCCATTTTAAAAAGATTGGACTAAGTAAGCCAGCAGTATTGTTGTTTTATAGGTTATTTTTAAAATAAGCTGTCTAATAAGGGCCTAATAATAATATATTTGTTTTGTGCCTGCATTGACTATCTTTTCAATAAACCACGAAATTTAATTTTAATTTTAATTATAATAAATAGCGTGTGCTATATACACGCACTTGCGGTAATTTACCGCAAATGCGTATTTGGTTACTTGCGGTGCAAGAAGTACAAAGCTTTGCACGGAGTGCAAATTAGTTTGCAATACTCAATATGATCTAATGAATTTCAGAAGTGCATTAAATGCACGCATCATGTATGTACGAATTTTTGCCGCAAGTGTGTAGCAGGCTTTAAGGTCTCACAAGAGTTCTCATTGGTAGAAATTTTCGTTTTATGGTCATGTCAACCGTTGCGAGTGAAATACTAGAGTCCGAACAATAAGTTTCAGAGAGCAAAGAGCAGCAAGCTTGCTTTACCAAGCACATTAGGTTTGCAATGACCGGATATATTTCTATTTTCAAATAAGTTAGACACTGACAAGGTCAATTAACATAATTAAAAAAAGCTTGACATTATTTAATAGAATACTTTTTAATTACACAAAAAGCTCAAGAACTTCAGTGTCAGATAAAGGATCTTGTCCTTAAAATATAACTCATATAAATTCCGGGTTTATTGACATTTTATTATATTAAATTTAAAATACAATATTGGATTTGTTAAATAGTTCTACATATACATATTTTTAAAAGTGTGGTTTTTAAAGAGCTGCTTTGTAGCATACTTATGCCTTTTTCAGTCACTTTGTAATCGATAGATAGAAATTTATATGTGCATGTTTAGAAACATAATTTTTTTCTATATTTTTTTGCCGGGTGAAATTATTGACTGCATGTTTCGATTGCGGAATACTTTTACCATATCAATAGCATTTTACTGATTTATTATATTAGGACTTATTACAACTGCAGACTCCAATATTTCTTGCACTCTTTTTAAGGAATTTAAGGATTTTTGTTTGTTATTGGATACTATTAATTTTTTTTTTCTACTTTTCTAGATGATTCTAAATTACATGAAGTACAAAATAGAACATTGATAAAAATTCATAATATGATTTCATCACGCCAGCCTGTCATCAATTCATTGTCAATTTGTTGAAATACAAAACCTTAATTGTCATATTCAATACAGTCCATTGATTTTAAACAATAAATGTAATAGATAACCATGGTGTTGGCTAAATTGTCTTATAAAACCCCAAGGTATGGACGATTTCAGGGTCACAGAATACCTTACTGGAAGATAATTTAATGCAGAACCTACAATAGCTAAGGTTTCAAACCTACCATGCACCAAGTAAACGACCCAATTGGTTAAAATGTAAAAAGCATCTTAAAAATGTAATTATTCAATTCAAATATTATGTTAACAAAGATATATAAATCGTTCACAAACTTACCTTATGCTCCGAAAGTACTCGGATTTGGTAAATAAAACACACAAATTTAAATTTTATTCCAAATTTATTTTATCTTCTTCAAAATATGCTCCTTCTGAAGCGATACACATATGCCAACGCTTAATCCAATCTTCCATACACTTTTCGTAGGCCCGTGAAGGTATGGCTTTTAGTTCCATCAGCGAATTCTCCTTTACCGATTCAATCGACTCAAAACGCTTACCACGAAGGGGCAATTTGAGTTTCGAGAACAGGAAAAAGTCGCACGGATCCAGACCTGGCGAATATGGTGCCTGAGCGATGACAGTGGTGCCGTGTTTGAGCAAAAAATCGCGTACAACAAGAATTTTCCATAGTAAAAATCACTAAATGCACTTGAGGTAATCTCACATTAACAGCTGCTGTAAAACTAATGGACAGATGGCGCTCAAAACCATATGTCAAGAAAGGATGTACCAACATAATAAAAAAAAAATTTTTGAAAAAGATCTATGACTTAAGGAGTAGTTAACTAACAACAAAATCCGTATTGAGCAAAAGGTAAGTAAGGTTCAATGGGGATCATTAATTACAGGATAAAATATTTTCCTTAGATATCTTGTTCTAAGAGAATCGACTACAGATAGAAAAGAAAACATAGATAATCAATATCTAAAAACATCGAATAGTCTAACATACCACTAAATTATTTAAGTTTCAAGAACATAATCGTTACTACCTGAAAATACTATGAAATTTACTATACTATGTATAAAATAATAAGTTATCTTTTTCAAGTTTATTAAAAAAATTATTTAGCTTCAATTTATTTCATTTAAAATATTTTATATAATAAAAATATAAATAATATATAAAATAAAATAAAAAAATAATAAAATATAAATAAAAATAAATAAACAAATTAAAATATATATATTTTACTTAATTATTTTAATTATTCCATATATATATTAATTCAAATGATTTTATAATTTTTTTAACTGCAAATAGAGGCTTATATCACAGTTTCATTATTACATATATATATTATACGTAATATATAATATATTAATATATTATTATTTATTTACATGAATTGTTAAATTAATTAATAACCAAACAACCATTTTTACATAAATTTATTTTTACAAATAAATTATATGTAAATTTTATACGTATATATTATTATGTATAATATATAATATTTTAACATATGTAATATATAATATATTAATATATATAATATAATAATAATAATATATTTTTTATAATATGATTTACAATGAATTAATATATATAAAAAATAATATGTTATTATATTATAATAATACTATTATAATTAATAATAATTATGATTAAAATTAAAATTTGTTGGTTTAAAATACTGCGAAACTATTTAGTTTTATTAACATATTTTAATAGTAAATATTTTTAAATTTAAATAAATTTAAAATAAATAGTTTCAAAAGAATTATATAAAAAGTTTAAAAAGTTCATAAATCACTCCTTATGTTTATAACATATCACTCCTTTTAATAAAAATTTATTAAGAATTTGCAAATACAAATAAATTTAAGAAGATTTTTTAAACAATAGTGAACTACAACAACAAAAATTCTTTTAATATTATTTTAACTAACTGAATTTTTGGCTGACCATACGCTGTTTCGAGTATTGCCAAATACCCATCAGCAGTGATTTTGGAAATAATTCTTTTATTTAATTATTTATAAATAATTTTTTTGAGACTACAAGTACCAGGAATCGAACGCGTTTCCTGCCAAATTTGAAGCACAGAGTCAGCGCTTCTTAACCAACTGACCCAAAGCCACTTGACTTTTATGTTCGCACATTTTTCTAGAGTTTTGTGAAGGTTTTATTAACAAATTTTTTTCCAGTCAAGTTTAAAGCTCAGAGCCAGCGTTAATTATAAATATTTATTTTCAATATAGGGTATAATATATGAGGGGTTTAACAATAGTTAATAATATAATATAATATATATATATATATATATATGTATAAGCATATATATATATACATATATATATATGTATATAAGCTATATGTATAAGCAATAAAGTCAGCAGTTTTTCTGCGGTATATATATGTAATCCTGTGACTCGTTCGAAAGTGATATTAGTTCAAAGTTGGTTGCAGTTTAATTGGGACGCTTCTTTTTTACTATACAATGTAAAATAATGTTAACTTATATTATATTTGTGGTAATTTATACTGGATTAAAAAAAATTATCAAATTCATTTATCAAAGTCTTAAGCAAATAATAAAAAAGCAATATAATTCATATTAAATAAAATAAATGTATTTAATAAATTTTTCTTTATATTTTTCATATAAAAAATTTGTCATCCAAATCGTTTTTGTAGTGAAGAAACCGAAAATATTTTAGCCATGCGGTAAATATGAACACAATGAACGAGAATTACTTAACAAAAGCCAAAGCCAAAGCCACACCAACAAACAGAAAGAACATAAAAACAGAGCTAAGGATTATTAAAAGGAGCCTTAGGTAAAGCACAACTAACAAGGAATTTCTATGTCCTTTGGCTTTAACTATGTGATTCATGCATCAACTTCCATTGTCAGCTGTCAAAATGACACCGTTGACAAGTGTGAAGGCGGCAAGGCGGCAAAAAATTGGTTCCACGGCGCATACTTCTAACAAAAGAAAGTTCGTTCGTCACTGCATGATATGCATTTAATACGAGTACAAGGAAATAATAAGTAGAAGAATTTACCTTACGAAGCCTTTGCAACGTCAACATCAGAAACGCGCTCCTCACCATTTTCACTTTGCGGTGCGGATAGCGAAACGCAATCAACCTCTGGTAAAAGTACTGGAATGCGCCGAGAGACTTGATTTTTCAGGTGCGTTACTGACTGAATATGGATTAATATGGATTTTTATTACGCACATTTTCTATAGCAGAAATCAATCCAATCCCATAGCCTAAAATTCCAGAAGTTCTTTCGCACAACAAATGTAAAGTTAAAGAAATTTTCTGATTTCTTCAGTCAATTTGAATTCGTTTAACATCGTTTAAAAATTTTTTCCATTACATTAAAATTATTATTCCAAAATTAGCAAACAATTAGTACAAGAAATGTAAAGGTGATGACCTAAAGCAATTCTCCTCTATTTATAGCACCTACGAATATTTCACAATAGTCACTAAGTTCATATCAGGCTTGTCAGAGTTCAACTCATATGGGTTCCTGAACATCGGAACATCTCGGGCAACCGCAGGGCAAACGAGCTTGCTAATCCACACACTCATCTCACTGATATTCATAAAATATCTGATCATATCTAACTAAACTATGCAGATGATGAAAAACTATGCTGTCAGATCTCTAGGTTGACCTGATCTTAATTTAACAAAAAACGTTACAGTCAGCTACTTCAACTAAGTCGTAACCTGTTTAGCACTACGGTATCGGCATGTTATGAGACTGGATTTGCTCTATAATGACTTTTGCGAGGTTGTAGAAGAAACTGTACTTCATCTCATATGTCAGTGTACATCCTTAATTAGAGGAAAAACTAAAATTTACCATGCCCTATTTCTTGCTGTCATCCTGCAAAATTAGGGACTTATCCAAATTTACAGATTTGTCAGGTTGGTGCATTGTCACTTAATGGGAAAGTCGTTGTCTTTCGGCGTTGGTCATAATCTGACTTATAGTCTGTGTATAAAGAAACAGCAATCCAGTGATACCTTAAAACGCCATTATTTTAGCTCATTGATCTCTCTCTCTCTATAAGACCACCACTCCAACTTAACTATCCTAGCTTACTAAATTCATATTTTTCACCTATGACATCTAAACTCTCATCTCTTATATAAAGCATCTTATTTCGAAGTATAGGTACTTATTCTGGAAATAAAATAAAATAAAAAAAAGATTTGAAGAGCTGGTATGAACAATTTTTAAATAAATAAATAAATTTTTTAAATAAATGCCAATGCTGAAGATATTCAAAAATAACAAATCAATATATTTAGTGTCACAATGAACAGTATTCTAATCTATATTTGTTCTAAGGTAAGTCATGGAAGTTATGTACCTGAAAGGAATGTCTGACTGTGGACCATAAGCATTACTAAATCTGATGACTACGCAAACATTTCTTTAGTTGAAACACAAATACATCATCAAATATCATGAACGCTTGCTCTATCATTTTTTAAGTGACTGCCATGTGTCTGTAATCGTCTGTTTGGAATACTTTAGGTTGGATACAGTGGTTTAGGTTAAGTACGAAAGAGTTTACGTCAAACTGTATGCTGTATATAGAAACTCAGCTACCAATGTTATATAGCCAAATATAACAAACTTATTTAGATGACGGCAGCAGTCATCTTGACCTTTCATTGATGGAAGGTGTCATTGTTAATGTTAACAATGGTACCTCAGTCTATGGTTAGTGTATTTCCATGATATTCAAATTGTTTGACATTGAGCTAACCATTGTCATATCTAAAAATGTTGATGTCTATTATTCGTACAAATTATTGCCCTATCTAAAAAAACTAATGATTACTGTTCCTATTAGTCCGTGTTAGTTTGGGTTTAGCGTCAATGATTTTAGGCAAATTGAAGGAAGATTTTTTTGTGATTTAATTTATATTTATTATTTTTATTTTCTATTTTATTTTATTTTAGCTGCATTCATTTTGAGTCTGACATAGGCTAATTGAAGGAAGATTATTATGAATGAAGTGAATGAATGTTATCTCCAGTGAAGTAAAGTACACGAATGGACTTCAGTCCCAAATGATATGCTCTTGGCGATAGACGAAGATGGTGGTGAAGAAAATGATGTTGAAGAACTTGTATTTAAAAGTTGAGGATTGTGTTACACTTGAATTAATACTTTATACTAATTGTGACCAGAATTATGTCCCGCGACTAGTATGTGCTAATGATATACCATTTCAAAAATTATGCTTGCTTAATCTGCTTACGCATTGAGAATGTTTTTCACAATATGTTAAAATAATTAACATATTGATAAATTTTAATAGATTGAAAGATATTTTCAAATTAAATACACGCTTGTATCTTTTATTGCTTGTCAAATTAATTGAAATAAATCAATCAATTTTAAAGTAAAAGTGGCTCAACTGTGATATGTAATTTTAGTGCTATTTGGTTAATTAATACACACAGCCTTATTCTCTAATATGGTTTTCTCATAAGTATGAGCTCTGCTTATATTAGCCATGTTCGAATGCACAAATACAGTGAGCAAGGTGGTAAGGAAGGAAGATATTACGTCTACTGGCAATTGCAAATACGAGTAGCCACAATGTAACTTCTTCGCATAATACTGTATGCCATGCGTCCTTATATCAAATATTAGACAATGCCACGCAAATACGTAAATAAGCCCAATTAAGTCATAAAGTTTTCCTCCAGATTACTGAAACCTTAATTAGTGCTAATTAGCTGGTATAAGACTTGGAGCTTAGGGAAGCAAGCATAATGGAATGACCACTAACTAAATGAGGAGCATCAATTGTATTTGACCTTCAATATATCGAGTATGTTTGCAATTAAATTGCAAATCGATGTTTTGGTTCATAAAATCATAAAACAAAGTATTTTAAGATTGACTAGCCTGCAAGGATATCAGTGGCATTTGATAGCACTTGATTTATTGAACACCTTATGTATTTTATTTATGTATTCTTTTTTTAAATTTTGTATTTATGTTCGAATGTTCATAAATTCAAATAGCTAATATATATATATATTTTATGCAAACTAATATCTGATATTATTTGGGAATATTAACGAATCGTATGCATATCCTTGCATTGTGTTTGCCATACGCCAAGGGAATGCAAGCAATTAAGTAAATTAATTCGGGGAAAATAGTTAAAATACGACATCGTAATACACTTTAGAGGCAACAATTTACAACAATAAATAAATAAAAATAAAAAAGATTCACCCTTTCTATGTTCGAAGGTTGCAAGCTTCATAGGAGATGTCGTTTTGCAGGCTCACTAAAACGAGCTATGGTTCTGAGTACTAAAAATATAAATGCTATATAAAATATTGAGTTATTTTAATAAAACATTTTCTTATAATAAATGTTTTAATAAATTTTCAAAATAATTTTATCAAAAAATATTTGGTTCTTTTTCAACATTACTAGCAACTATTATGCACCTTAACTTTGACGAAATAAAAACACATTACGTCTATGGTCTATGGAATCTTCAGCAGATATCCTTTAGAATTAAGACAATAATTAAAAACTTTAATTTTCGTTCTTAGCTGTTATTTGATATATAATATATTGTAGGCGTGAACGATAAGTTATGTCTACTGAGAAGTTTGCAATGCTATGAAAACATTATTAAATAAAATATAAAATATGATCTAATATAAAAGTTAGTTCAAGACTAAGTAAAATGTGCTATGAAACCCAGTGCTCCATAAGGGAAAGAGGACTACAGCAAGTAAGTAAGTAATAAAATGTGCTGCGAATTAGCTCTAGATGGCTTATCTACTTGTTGATGATCTTCACATGAAAACTTTTCTATTTTAAACATAGATATGGTATATAGTGAACAAAGCTGTGTAATTAGAAAGTTTAGAGAAAGTTGTTTCGTGTAGGCAATTTAAATAAAACCGTGGTTCTACTAAACCATACTAAATCTGAACCCTCACTCTGTGAATTGATGGTCGATGGCTGACTGTTTGAAGCGGTTTACTCGCCGGCGGCATGTTGGGTTCTTATTTCTTTCGATATGAGGAAGGAGCACCGCTGCCGTTGTGGTGAATGGCGAGAGTTATCAAGCCATGTTGACTGAATTTTTATTTTCAAAATTTAATCAGTTAAACATCGATGATATTTGGTTCCAACATTTGGTGTATATCGCAATTTGCCATACAGCGCACTTAACAATCGATTGATGGCGAAATTAATTTGATAACTGGCAACAACTTTATTTTCAGAAATGGTCCTGTGAACTGACAGGACCATGAGAAAGACGAAAAATGAGAGACGAAAAATGTCGATGGCTTATTATATATATATGTATATGATAACAAAGAATTAAGGCGTTTGCGGACTACTTTTGGGCTTCAATATCGAAAAAATGAGAGACGAAAAATGTCGATGGTTTATTATATATATGTATCTGATAAGAAAGCATTAAGGCGTTTAAGGACTACTTTTGGGCTTTAATAGCGGAAAATTCATCGACATATGTGTCTCATAAGAAAGCGTTTAGCCTAGTAAGGTTGAAGAAAAATTCGCTAAAAATTTAATTTAATTATATTTTTTTCTCAATCTAACTTAATTTAGTGTTTTATGACTGCTGCTTAAATAAGTATTTTTATATTCGTGTACTTACAATATCAATAATTGAATGTTCTAGTCATAAAGGATTATATATGTGATTATTGTCACATTGTTCTTTTTTCTTTTCTTCAAGAATAAATTTGTTTTTCCATTTTACTTAAATTATGATGACATTTAATAGACAACTGCATTGCCTTGCATTTATTCGCTCCTCCTATCTTGTTTAGTCCTTTTGCACATTTTCTGTACAGGATTCGACTGGTATGTGGAGGGAAACAATTTTTATTGACTCCAATTCACGTCATACAAGTCTGCCTAAGGGGAATGGTGGCGTGAAAAAAGAATTATTTTCCTGTTTTTCTCAGTGTCTGCATTTCAGGTCATGTGATTCATATACGATACTCACATCAATACGTGCATATATGACAGTGTATTCAATATACGTATTTACAATATACGAATATTCTTTATAAATAAGCTGATTTTATAGTTATGGCTATTGGCGGTTACCTCGACAAATTTCCATATGTATATGAATGAGCCAATTTTTTAATAAATGCCAGTATTCGTCGAATACGAGCATGAGTATTTACAAAGGCCCTCTGTTTACATTATTTTACACTTTATTCATGTAAATAACTATTATTGAAATACACTTGAAAAAATGGAATGCACACTGAGTGCAATGGTTATGTTGAAATAGTAATTTTTTTCATCATCTTCGATTCGTTATCGAAACTCTAATTGAACGTTTTTATATAAAAAAATATTCAAAAATAGTTTGACTTTAATTAAATCAGCTTTAAGGATTGTTTAAGGTCTATATCTACTATGGCTGATAATTTATTTTTAATTAGTGTATATTCAAAACAATTGATACGTATATATATTTTTTTTTTATTATAAAAATGTACCCATAAATGTTTTTCATTGAAATTTTTAAACCAACAGTCCTTTTATTCGTCAATTACTATTAAGTTTCTGGTATTGTCATTTGTTATCGTTATGATTTGAAGTCATATTATTCGTTACTTTTCTCTGAGTAATTTATACATATTAGTTGAGTTGATAGCTGACTTATTTGCAAAATATGAGGATATTAAGAATGCAAAAAGAAAACAATAAACTGGAAAGAACAGTGATGTGTATTAATAGAATTAGTGCATTATTAATATAAGATATATTTGAACTTCTTTAAGTAGATACTAAATAAATAATACATAATATATAATAAATATATTATCTATTAGAAATATTAAAAAATTGCAATTTTTTAAGGTAACAATTGTTTAAGAGTAAAAACACCTATTATGTAGTAATATAAATAGTCTTGATGCCTGATGAAATTACTTTGGGAAATGATATGGAGGATTTTTTTCTTAAGTTTATCTTAACAGTTGTCTATTAACTGTGAGGTATCTTCAAAACCCCTTTTTATGCCTTGACTAAATTGTTTTTTATCACTTCATCAGACTAAGCAATAGTTTACTCAGATCTGCATACCTCCCCGAGAAGCCTGTAACCAACATGAGATTCGATAACGCGGTGTTCGTAAGTCTGTCAATTTTCGCAAATAATTTTAGAGCATTGTACATTTATATACACTGTTAAATTATAGTCGATCTTATACAACGTAGAGTGAAAATAGAAAGCATATCTATTGATATCTATTTATAGCTATAGATCTCAGTTTTAATCACAATATACTACATTTTTTAAAAGTAACACAATCAGAAGTTATAGTATATTTACCTAGCCTTCTTAAAGACTAGCCACATAAAACAACTGGACTTCATACCCACCTCAAAGAATGACAGTGCGAATATCATGCAGAATCTATATACTGCACTTCAGCGTGTAAATCAGCTATAAAGAAGTCAAAAATAGTGAAATCAGTGTTAAAAGTGATGACTATATTGAATATTTTTTTGATTATTTTCAGAGAAAGCAAGGATTCTGTGAACCATATTAAAAATATTTTAGAGAAAAAAACATTTTCTTTTGGTCAATGTGCAGAGTAAACTTACATCAGTGCAACTTGGGGATACTATACATTTATAAGAACTATGAGGTAATGTCGTCAATTGGGTTAGAAATTGTGATTTCATTTAGAATATGCATTAGGTTTGTCTCACTGTAATTAGTGAATATAATGAAAGTGTAATTGGTGATGGAGATGTGATTGGTGGGGAAGAGAATAACTTCGACTTAAATCAATAGCCAATGGTAACAAGAGTTTTTTTTTAAGAGGTGAGTGGTTGACATGATCCGATTGGTTTGAAAAATCATTGGATCGAATATTTTTAATTGAAAGGTGATGATCTGATGAACACAAAATGTATCTAGAAAAAAGTACACATTACTAAGAAAACTCTCATGGTTGAGAGAGTTCGTTTTATTTGGAAGTCGGGTCTAAGTGAACTAATTTACCATTAATAAGTCACTAAGCATTTCTGATGAGTAGCTTACTGACAAAGATTTTTATTTTATGATTAATATGCAAATGTTAATGTCAGAAGTTAAAAATAAATTTAAAATTTAGTTTAAAATGAATTTTAGCTGTTTATTATTTTATCTTAGGGCACAATAGATCTTTTAGGTCGCAGTGCACGATCCCTTACTCAATAATAATATTTTATCTTAAATTTAATTTGAACGTTAATATGAGGGTAGTGACTACTTCACTAAATAGAAACTATTGTATTTGATAAGGAGGCTTCGTAAAGTAGTGACTTACAACAACAAAAATTCGTTGTATTTTTTTTTAATTAACTGAATTTTTGGCTAACCGTACCGCTGTATCGAATATTGCCAAATACCCATCATCAATGGTCTTGGAATTATTTCTTATATTTAATTATATATAATTTTTTGAGACTGCTAGTATCAAGCTTATTATTTTATATATGAAAAATATATTCCAACGGCAGTCGGGGAATCGATTGACAAAATCGACAGTCGGGGAATCAGATCAATGCTATTATGTTTAGTTCATTTAATACATACACAGATAGATTATTATATGATACGTTCTGAAAAAAAGTTATGTGAAAGTAACTTTTCATGACTTTAAAGAACTGTTAATGAAAGTATCTATACTAAATACTCATAAAAGTTTCGAATTGATTTAAGAGTTCAGTAAAATGTGAAGCAATTGACGTATTCCATGTTTGCAATATTTCCATTGATAAGGGATATGAATTACCTTTATATGATTTAATTGCAAACATTTCGTTTAATTAATTTTCAACTATGGTTCCAACAACAATGTAAGTGACTAATTGTACATTTCTGTTATTTATATTTAATCTTAATTTTCACTATTGTTCTACAATATTGCCCGATGATTCATGTTTCTATTATTCGTATTCGTTCATATGCATAAAGTATAAAGTCAATAGACACGTCACTCAAAATCATAATATTTCTGTGCGAATAACTTTTAATTTTACATTTCACCACCCCCCTGTCACTTAGTGTTGTGGATACTGTACGTACTCCTATGTGAACGCACACGTACTCACTTCTGCGTAATCTTTCTGTACATCTATGAGATGCATCAGTTGTCATATATGTTCATTTCTGTTAAATGTAACACATGTCAAATATTCATTCTGCTCATATATGATAAAAATGAAATTAATTATGTTTATGAAACTGACATCAGACATTTTAATAATGCATAAGAAATTTTATGCATCACAGTCAACAGGCCATGGAATTTGATTTTTGTACATGACTATTATGGAGTTCCTAAAAACAACTACTTCGTGATGGAAGGAAGGGACCTATCAGAGATGCTGAAAAGGCAAGAGCAGAAGAATATTTTATGGAATGGTAGTAAGAGTTATTTTTATAATTGTACAAAAAAAAATTAATTATATTTTGAATTTTGTAAATTACAATTATAATTGAAATAAACAATTTTTTATCTATTTATTGTGTATGCATATCATTCAGTTCGTTCCTTATAACTGCCTTCCATAGAGCATCAATTTTAACGTACACAGAAAGCTATAAATAAAAATAGGCTCATTGTTTCATTTAAAAAGAAATCGATTGATTTCGATACTATAAATTTATGTACATATGTGATTTTGTCCTTCACTGAGCCCATATGAGTATCTATTAGCCATGGTGATTCTTCGTTTAGTCTTCAAACCAACATCATTGCTGTTTTGTTTCACAATATCACAATATATATAAAACTGCATTGCAACTCACAATCCGAGGTTCTTAAATAGTTATCTATTAGCCATGGTGATTCTTCGTTTAGTCTTCAAACCGACATCATTGCTGTTTTGTTTCACAATATCACAATATATATAAAACTGCATTGCATCTCACAATCCGAGGTTCTTAAACCGTTTTTAATGCTTTATATTCAAGCTGGCATGTCATCTATTGTCTTTTACATGGACTTAGGAGGCGTCATCGAAATACTCGTATCCTTTTTGCGGATATTATTTAATAATTATTATGTTTGTTTTTAATTAGTATAAATAAAAAAAATAAATAAAGAAAGGTATTTGTAGTAGATCTAAAACGAGAAAAAAAATTGATCACTGCGAGAATTGAAGAACCATAATTTATGGACAAGGTATAACCAAAGTGGTTAGTGAATCACTTCTCTGATGATCATGAATACAAGATATAACCAAAGCGAAGACTGAAACAATTATCCGTTCAGCATAAATGCACTATTCTATCTTGTCTTTTATAAGCATTATAGACAAGATATTACCAAAGCGGATATTGAACCAAATATCCGTTGAGCATAAATGTATTATTCTATACTGTATTTTAAAGCAATTAAGGACTAGATATAACCAAAACGGATATTGAACCAATTATTCGATGCGCATAGAGACCATAGAACCGCAGTGGGTATTGAACCAATTCTCCTACGAGCATAAATGGACTGTTTTTAGACCGGATGTGACCAAAGCCAGTGTTCAACCAATTGTTGGATGAGCATGAATGTACTGTTCCTATTTTAAAAACATTTGCAATAAAAAAATGTTACACATCACATTTGAATCTTATTTTGGTGAGTAATTAGTTAGTCTCTTTAATTCATTATCTTAGTTCCTAACTATTACCCAAAAAGGCCATATGATCAACGAGTGTAGACTGACGCCCATATGCCAGTTCCCTGCAATGCTTATGGTATCTACAACGCAGCATTGATTAATCTGCATATTGTGATACCTGATGTGATGTTTAATGTGATGTGATGATTAAGTATTCTACGTGCACATATAATATAGTTGTTTATTTATTATCTTTCAATTGTGATATTCCCATTCCATAAATAAACGAACGGATTTTATAGAATAGATTCACAATTCGTAATTATTTGTGTAACTTTTGTGTTGTGGCAAAACTGATAGATAGAAATTGCAATACTTTTTCGTATTGGTTTCGACCTCTTCCAATATCTCTCTTAATCCTGCCAACGACCAATGGAGTAATTGCATAATTTCATTCATTTATGCAAAGTCATGTGTAGTGTTTTGAGCCAGCTGCCATGTGAACGTATAATTTAGGTGAAGTGGCTCGTACACATGTCATCTATGTCACCACATTTTTTACTCTGGGTAGAACTCAGACAGCATTGACCGTCTACATATCTCCAACTGCGTAGCACACAAAGTGCACTCTTTTGGTTCTTATCCTTTTCTTTTAACTATCTTTTTACTGGTTTTTTTCTGTTGCATTGCAAAAATCATGCGAGTATTTTAATAGCCAAAAATAAAAGGAAAATCTCAAAATTACTTTTGGTTTTACTCCTGTGTCGTATCTGTGTCTTCATCTTATGAATGCTTGCCACCATTCGAAAATTGTGGAAGCAGCATCTTTGGAAGCTGAGTACCAGAATAGAGAAGAAGTGCTTTTAATATGATTTGGCTCGTTTTGCAGTTTTCCCACGAATTTTCTTTTTTCATGCCAGTAACGTTCGCCTTCAAATAAAATAAGGCATAAGCAAGAACTCAAAAAAAAAAACAAAAAAAAAGAAAAAACTCAAAAAAAAAAGACAGGGGAAATGAAGTACTGAAAATACCATTTTGTGTGCTTGAGACACAAAAAAGGAAATTTATTGGTATTTAGATAATGCTTTTTTTGTGGCCAACATATGGGTTTCTATGAAGTAAAGTGAAGTAATTTAAGTCCATAAAAAGATTTTCGGATTTTGGATTTTAGCATAGTGCCAGAGCGAAGCGGAGTGGAGCAGAGGGGATCAGAGCATACCAGACCCAATATTATTAAACGCAATTTTATTGTATGCAGCATGTAGACATAAAAAATGCATTAGTTAAATGCAGATTAGGTAGCAAACAGTTTTCAATACTTCAACATTTAGGCCACAGGCACACAGTAGAGCTGGTGAAGTTGCTTTTAGCATGAAGACATTTTAAGTGAACTTCTTACT
The DNA here is from genome assembly GCF_002237135.1 of Teleopsis dalmanni. Classification (NCBI taxonomy): domain Eukaryota; kingdom Metazoa; phylum Arthropoda; class Insecta; order Diptera; family Diopsidae; genus Teleopsis; species Teleopsis dalmanni. Next base: position 44,735,865 of record NC_051848.1, read on the forward strand.
GTCTTCTCTTCTTCTTCTTCACTTTTCCGAATCATGTGGGAACTAATATTATGATTGCCGGCTAGCCGCAAAGCACACAAAGTCTACAAAGTCTATCTTTGGATCTGCATGTGTAAAACGAATAATACATATCATTTAAGCAGTTTGAGGTGAGCAAAACTCCAACAGGCGGTCACTTTTATTTAAACTACGGAGAACACTAACCACTACAGCTGCAAAATAAATACTGCTTTCAGTATTGATGTTCAATCCATGTTATTTCCATGTTGTTTTTCTAGCAAAAATTACTCCGAAATCAGATAGTAAATTTCTTCCAATCTTTGCAAAGTTTCAATATTTGTGTAGTTTAAAATCCAGGATACTGTCATTAAGTTCACATCTTTGTTCAATGAAATTGGAAGCTCACCATTAGGATTTCTAAAACGAAATATAAAAGGAAAAAAGTAACTATTGAAATTTTAACAGACTTAAGGAAAATAAATTTTGATTCATAGGAATGAATAATATAACACAATGTCATTCATAAATTTATGGTATTTATAACTCCACTATAACTAAATAATGCACTATTTATTTGTGCATTATTACTTATTAGATTGGATTGGATTGGATTGATTTCATCAATTCCATCACTGCCTACCATCCGTTAGAGACCTTTATCAGCTTAATGGTCCTTTTATTCAACTCTTTCTACGATGTTGCACTTCATGTACTATATAGGGTGTTTTTTAAGTTGCAGGAGAACTAACCATACTGATAATTATGACAGCTGCGGATGTCAAATTGTGTTGACATTTCTATTGAGTAAGGTTTATCAATTCATCATTAATTGTTTAGTACTAGAACCATGCTTTATTTAAAGTAAGTACTGGAGATTTACTTTAAAAAAAAATATATGTTTGTTCGCGAAGTTCATAGAGCATTACGTCCATTTTACGGTCATTATATTCGACCTAGTAAGCAAGCAATCCGTGTAGTTATAGATCGTTTTCGTACTAATTTTGCTCTTCCCGATGTAGCACCATCACTAGATTGTTGATAGTTGACTATTTGGTGCGGTTTACACGCTAGCGGCATTCCGGTCCTTATTTTTTTTCGAAATGAGGAGGAGGCCAGAAGCTATGTCTGCACTTTGAAAGACCCTTACGTCTTGTGACATTTTCAGATACTTCTCCTGGGTGCAGATGTGGTTAATTTGACATTGTAAATTTTTTTGTGTATCTCTAGAGTGCCATGAGAATTTATGATGTGATTAATGCGGAAGAAATGAACCTCTAATAACTGAATTGTGTTGACCACATAAATTTCTAGAAACATTTCTCAATTTTCATCTCGTATTCCTGGGCTGTGATTATCCATGTTGTTTTTAAAAACACTATTTTTGTCACCGACGCAATTGGTGAACTCGCTAATCAGAAGTAGTATGCAATTTTAATTAGCTCCTCTTAAAGTTTTATTTAGTTTATCATAGACATTTTTCTTCTCCTCATTTTTGATTACTTCGGTGGGGGCATAGCATTGAACTAAAATGATTTTACCAACGTTTACATTAAATCGAGCTGTGATTATGCGCTCCGATATAGCCGACCAACTAAGTAAGGTGTTGCGGAATTTGCGACTTATAAAAATTCCAACGCCGTGCGGGTCGTTGTCATTAGATTTGCTCGAGTATATGACACCGCACCCGTTCTACTGCATTTCAGTGATGCGAACAGTTAGTTTAAGCTACTCGCAAGTGGATGACAGTTGCGCGGTAAGCTATTAACGTTCCAGGATCCTAATCGTAAACTTGGACAAGTATTGATTATCATTATTAAATCAATCCGATTTCTGTTTTTTGTATTGTTGATAATAAGTGTTAAGTTCAGTTACGGTAGGGGATTGGCCTAAAGCAACTTAAATTTGGTAATAGGGGTGCTATCTGTGAAATTAAGGATTGTGTGTTTTTGGATGTGAGGACTCCAAACATGCCTCACTCCAATATTTTTGCTAAGATCATTTTTTGCCAAAGCTGAATGTTGTGGAGCGGATATCCTGCCGAACGTTCAGTCGCCTGTGAAAAAAGGGTTCGGCACGAGAAGACTGAGGATGACGTTTGTTTAGAAGGGTTTTTTAGGGCCCATCATAAATCTTGAACTGCAAAACCTTGTTTGATAAACTATATGAAATCAGACAATTTTCAATACAATCTCAATGAAATGAAGTACTTTGAATAATAAAAACTATTATTGACAACATTTCTTTTCAATTAATTCTTTTTAATATTGTTCTTAATATTTCTTAATATGATCTGATCATTTATGAAAACCAACATGTTATATGGTTGAACCAACATGTTAGGCTGAGTATAAATATTTTAGCCTGAGATTTAGTTAAAATCGGGTAAATTAACACAAAATATTTTTCGGAGTGCACATATAGTACATATATTCTAAATTAAGTTTCAAAGAAGCTGAATATGCCTTTACAGATCATGAGAATACAAGAGCTCGGTGAAGGTTTTTCAAGGAAAGCACAGGCAAGAAGTTTATTTAAATTCGATTTAAAAAAAAAAATAATAAAAGTCATTTATAAATTAATGCGTACATTGTACACATGGAATTACGCAAGTACTGAGATCTTTTAGATATAGAAGTTTCATAGTTTATCATAGGAGTTCACAGTTTGAAATCTGTCATCTTCTACTTACTGTCCGGAAGGAATTCTACTGTAATTTTATGTAGAGTACAGCCAGCAAAAATAAATGATAAATACTTTGATAGCTACATAAAGCTTTTAGAATAATAGACTTTTTATAAATTGAACATTTTCTGAATTTCTGAAGCATCGCAAACAAGTAATATTTCGTTTCAACCAAGGTAACTGAAATATGGTTTATAGCAGCACTTTTTATTGATAAATTGAAATATTGTAAATAACGTCTTAAGAAAATTATTAATTGTATCTTCTTCTTCTTCTTGAGTTAGTGCTATTACGCACTTTTACTCTATAATGGCTGGGGGGTTTATCACTACCCCACACTAGGCTTTAACTAGGCTAAAAAATCATATCATTTATTTGTCTTTTAGTTGATGACGGACCTTAAATCAGCATATCTTCCTGTATCTAATATTAATATTTTATATATTACTAAAATCTTATTTTACTTTAGCCTTACTTTTACCTGCACCTTTGGATTTCGGGTTATGATTTGGAATGTTCTGAACTAAAGTTTAGAACAACATCAGTGAAAGTATCAATGAACATATTCCATGCTCACTTATTCCATGCTCATTTATTCCATGCTCCATGCCCATTTTTTCCATGCTCTGTGTTCACTTAGTCCATACAATTAAATAGAATGCGTCTTTCTTAGAGTCCTGTCGGTATATTGTTAATATATGTGCATTTGCACATATATATATTTTTGGGGCATAGGTGTCAGTAAATCTTCTTAATTAAATTCTATTTGGTACTTCTCTGTAGATGTCGTTCCATGTATATCGTGCTTCAGGTAGCTCACTTTCGACTGTTCTTCTCCACGATTTCGCTGATATACTATGTTTTCTGCTACCTTGTGGATACTATGCTAACGCTTGCCTCACTATGTAATCTCTGGTTTGTCTAAGCGTATGGTCTATTCACTTCAACTTTCTCATTTTTTTTTCATTTTGTGCTATTTTCTGAGTGGTTTAGTTTAGCAGGCGTTCATTTGATATTCGATCTGGCCACCATATCTTCAGAATTTCACGTAGACACTTGTCGACAAATACTTACATCTTTCTCTCTATATGTCTGGAATGCGTTCATGTTTCACAGCCGTAGTATAAGATAGATTTTACATTTATGTTGAAGATTTGCGGTTTCAGGTTTGCAGGTCTGCCTTCTGAGTTCACTAGATCGTGATATGTTGTTAAATTTGCCAAATGCGGCTTTCGCGTTCTTGATCCGAGCATCAACATCTTCTTCTTTTTCGTTCTTTAAAGAAGGATAGTAATAATAATTAAATTTCCATATCCACAAATAGTCTTTAATAAAGTGAATTCCTGAGTTTCTGAGTGAGTTCCTTTGCATTTTCTTATTTTTGATGTTCTAAAGATAACACTTTGATTTTTCTATTTTACTATATCCTACGCATATGAGTTAACTTGAGAACAGAATGCTCGCGGGTTTGGATTAAGGAAGCTTACTTCACAATTGAAAAGAAGTCAGTAGATATGAAAGGACTTATTAAGTCTTTTTTTTGTACAATTGAACTCTTCTGATCGACTGTTAGGGGTTTTTACGACATTAGTTTTTATAATATTAATAATACTGACTCTTTTCATTTAAGAAATTTTGTTTGTAGTACTGTTTTAGGCAGTGATCACAAAAACCTTTAATTAAATTAAGTAATATAAATTAATTAGAAAAAATAAATTAAATAAAAAATAGCAGATTCTAGACAGAGTATTTTTTGAAAAATAGTTACTTACGTATACTGAGTGAATTTATATTTTAAATTAAAGTCCTGAATTGACAACAAGAGGTAGTAGACACACTCGTGTTGTTCCTGTGAGGTATACATTGGTGCATGTATCCTTAACTCTCAAGGAAATGGCAAGTGCGTTTAGAAAATAAACTCGTAAATTAGTGTCGATTGTGTGGCAACAGCTGTGTGACCTACAGCTCAACAGGTGAACGTAATGCAATATTAAGAGTGTAACCCCTTGGAGCAATCAGGAATTTATCATTGACATTCATAAATATATTGTTTGTATAATATTATTAGACAGCTGATGGCAGTAAATAAAAGACTTGGTAAGAGACATATGTTTATTATAATTTCATTCAAAAATTGCAAATAATAACGTTCTTTAGTATTTATTCTATGCAAGTGAAACCTATGAAAGCGGTGAAGGCCAGAAAGGAAGGAATTACTTTTTTTAACAAAGAAAGTAAAAAACCAGGTATATGAAAATATCGACGACAGAATATAGGATAAATTTCATAGTACTTTTATAAATTAATATATAAAGACAAACCATGGAAATCTCGAAACTGGAATACTGTGATTATATCTTAAGTCACACAGAAAAATGCAATTACTGAAATTGAGCATTGAAAGCCGAACAGAAAAAGGATGCAGATTTGATGGATGAAGAATATTGTGGTTTAAAAATCTACGAAAGTGGTTCAACAAAAAAAAAAAATTGTAGAAGCAGGTAGAAGAATGTAAAAATACATTACTAAACGATATTTAGTAATCGATAAGAAACAGTACTTTAAACTTCTTTAGTATAATGTACGAAAACTCCCAAAATAAACCTTTTCTAGGTGTATAGTAGCTTTCCATATTAGCGCATACTTGCAGAATATTTAGGTAATTTCACAGTCGAAAAAACACAGTTGAAAAAATGACAGTAGAAGCAGGAAATTGAAACATAATCATACAATTTATCTTAAATGTGCTAAGGAAAAAAAAGACTTGCACATAAACTAATCTAAAACGAAGAGCAATTTGCAGACTTTCCAATACAGATAAGGAGGGGGTGGGGGGCCTGGACGTGGGCTCTATAAGAATCATATGGCCAAACCCGTCACTGGGGAAGAAATCTCGAAAAAGAAGAGGGGGTATTTTAAGCAGTAGGAGTCGAACATACCAATTTGGCGACGGTCGGTTTGATGGTGCATAAAGCAAACCCCATATCGACACAGGATATGCAATAATTTTTGTAAAATAATTTTTTGGTGGTGGATTTGCTGTTTATTATCTACAAATACTTAATTACTAATACATTTATAAATAATATTTAAGATATATTATATTATAAAACAAACGATATTATAAATAATGTTAACAAGATGTATTTGATTATTACTAAGGGGATATCTTTTCCCGAATACTCTCACTTCCTCACACTTGTTTGGCAATATTCTTGCTGTGTACTTCTTATATCTTCTCTTCCTGATCACTTGTATGAGATCTCAGTCGGTTATCTATCAAGTTTGATGGCTGAAGTTTTCCGAACTCATTCCTAAGAGGTGATTTTAGTGGATTCAAATCTCTTACTCTGATATTCGATGCTTTCCAACTACTGCGAAAAATAGGATAATATCAAAAAATACTGTGTATTATCTGTAGATTATGTCGTTCAGAGGATAGTTGTGCGCTTATACCTCCACCCCCTCCTGCACACGCTTTAGGTAGATATGCCATTCATGTTACCTTTTTATTATCTTTAGCGTAGAACTACAAATTAATATAAATATCTAGTGCGAATGAGCTAGTGGTCCAGTTCTTTATTCTAACATAAGTTAACTTAAAAATTAATTTTAGTGTTAGGTAAGCCTAGGTTGGGTTATACCGTCAATCCCTAGAATCCTACAATCCAGACCTATTGGCCCATTGTGTTACCGAGTATAGCAATAACTCAGGGTTAAAAACCACCTGTAAGTGTTAACTCACAAATTAACAAATAATAAATAAATAAATATTGTGTGACGGCTGTAAAAAAATATAATTAAAGAGCATCTGCATCTATATCAAATATATTTAATCTATTACAATATAGTTAGAATCATATTGGACAACCTACTCGAGTGCAATTATTACTAGTTAACAGGAAATTAGATGGCATTCCATTGCCGAGGATAGTTACTATACTTGATATTTCATGATTAAATAAAGATGAGACTTTACTTTATAGTCGTAGTCGTTTTGAGAAGTCAAGGGAAAAAAACCAGATAGTTTATTTGGAACTGTACTTTCAATTTCAATAAATTCATTCAATAAATAATAGTTTATTGTGTGAATTTATGTTGGCCTGTAAATGAAGGCAAGAAAGCAAGGATCACTGAGTATGTGTAAACAAAATATTTTCTGTCTTTGCCATCACAGAGACAACAAATTTAACAATATTATTGTTTTTGTAATCGACTTATTTGAAACCCTTCCCGTACCCAGTGTGGATACGAGTACAATGTTTGTTTGTTTGTGCAATTTTTGAGATCAAAACTGCACATAAAATACCTGTGCGATGTGCATTTCTGCATTTCTGCAGTGGTGGTGCTGCTGCTGCTGCTGCTGTAGCTACTGCTACTGCAGAGGCTTGACACATATGGCCATTGCACTTCGAATTTATGTATATTATGTTTTTATTAAAGTTAAAGTTATTTCTTTGGCATCGCACCCATACATATAGCATATAGCATACAGCATACAGCATATAGCCCATACATATCGGAGCACATCCGTACACCCGTACATCCGATATGGACAAATAGGAAATATACGTATATGTTGCTTTGCTTTAAAATTTAAAGGAGCAAATTTCGTTAAGTAAATTTCCGTTTCGAAGGCGAGTTATGTAAAGAAGATGAATAGGAGCACACGTGCATCCATTAATGGCTGCATTTTTATGATCAAGTTTTATTGTTATATTTAGTTTATAACAATAACTAAAATTGCATTGAAATTTATTTGTTGTATGTCTTAGAGAGTGCTCCATAAGCTTTGTTTTTGTAGTCCTTGTCGTAGTACTGACTGTCAGCAAATTTCACAGGACACAGTGTGAACGAAATATACTAAATTAAACAGAAATGTTTTTCTGGAAAATGTTTACAATGAAATTCATAACGACCATGACGAAGGATGAACATGCTGCTGGAAAATGGAAACTTATTCTACATTTTAAGCTAAGAGAAGTGGAGGACCAACCGATGTGAGTGGAGCACAACTGCACACACACCACTGTGCATAAAATATGTACCGGGTACGTAATAATATCAACGTGAGTGTGTGTAAAAATATGAGTACCTGAGTACGTATATATATTAAACATGTTGTTCCATGTAACCATACAATGGATATCACATGTCTGCTAGGTAGAAATGCAAACGTTAGATTTTCTCGTTAGAGCTCATGTGGTTGTTGTTGATGATGTTGCTGCTCTTGCTCTTGCTGCTGTTGTTGTTGTTGTTGTTGTTGTTGCTGCCATTACTGCTGCTGGTTCTTTTTTTTTTATTGGTGTGCAGCATATGCTTGATGCAGTTAAGAAATGGAACACTTTCAACAGTATCGTTTGTTTTCAAGCGAATTGTTAATGGAACAACGCTTTTGGAAAGACATAAAACTTTTCTCATTAACCTGTTTCAGAGCTCAATGTAAAGGAGTAAAGCACAAGTAAGTAACAACATGGACACCTTCAGGGGCTATAAAAAATGGATAATAAAAGAAAGCATTATAAAAACAAAAGGAAAAAATTTCAGCAGAAATAAAGCATTTAAATGTTGAACAGACAGAAAGTGTGCAGTGAAGGTTCACAGTCACTCGCACATATCTAGAGTGGAACCGGAGTGAAGTAAATATGCAAGTAAATCACTTGGTGTAGTATTAAATTGTTCCATGTTGCCAGCTCTGGAGGAGTTTTGACTTGGCATAAAAACGTAAGTGCTGAAAACTGTTTGATTAGTTCATATGTTCATATAGTAATAAGGACAAATATTATGAGCAAAACAAATTTCAAATTTCAAATTTCTTATAACTTCAATTAACACAGATTTCATTCTTCCATCGGAGAGTCTGGGAAGTGTTTATTGTGTTACACCTATTATGCACTCTAACTAGGCATAAAAGTAGAAACTTATTATAAATAATTAAAAACAAAAAACAAAAGAAAAATCAGTTTAAAATATGAAGAGTTAAATTGTTAATGGCACATTGCGCTTAGTACTTTTTTCCCAACCACTTGCCTTTAAATAGATATAAACAATGTGTTTAGAATGCAAAGCAAAAGGTTATGAAGAGCCATTTAAAGGAATCATGGTAAACAGCAAAAATTTATAATTAAAAATAAATAAAATTAAAGTGAATTGCATTAAAACAAAAAAAAAAAAATATATATATTCTAATATACTTTCGCAAATCTGTTTAGTTTGTGAATAAATTTTCTATTTTTTTTTTTTTTTGGCATAAATATATATATTTTTATAAACAGTGGCGTAGCCAGTATTGTGCCCAAGGGGAAATGTGCTAGAACGGAGTTAATTTTTTTTCAACGGAGTTAATTTACACTTCACTAAATTAATTAAAAGAATTGCGGCAAAGAGTGTGGGGGGTAGAGTGATATAGAGGGTCAAGTGGCGATATGAACTATTTTTCGTCGAATCATTTTTATAGTTAAGTAAGTTGTTTATAACAACATAACAAGAATTATACCTAGAGGGGATGTTTGTATTAAGTATAAACTTTTTTTTCATACTTTTCATGTATTTCACTAAATTAACACTAAATATCAGTTAGAGAATTATGCCAAGTTAAGGGGTGGGTATATAACAAAAAATATTTTTAATCAAATACTACACCATGTTAATTATAATAAAAGTTGGAGAATTACGTTAAAGAGTAAGGTGGAGTGGGGGAAAGCAGCAATATATATAAGTCGTATACAATCAGAAATTTAGACGATTTATATAAAATCTCCAGTTGTCTCTGTCTCTGGCTAAATGCCATAGTTCGTTAAAGGTTTTATCAGTTTCGGTGTATATGGTTTGCCTATAGGTCGTTTTTCGTCGGTCTCTCCTTCTGTTTCCTAAGGGTGGGCTTATATTTCATCGTGGTTCTTTCTTAAAGTATGTCCTAGCTAGTTAAATTTGGTTCTCCTGATTTGCATATTAATATCCATCTTGAGATGGTTATTGTTCACCATATTTTTAGAATATTTTAGAATATTCCAAAGGCATCGGTTATTAAAGTTCTGTAATTTATGCAGTTTTATTAGGTTAATGATTCTTTGGGGAACTCTGATGTTTTGTAGTGCATCTGTCCTAGTGCTGCAGCAATAGGAATTACTTTTTGTCGACTGATTTATATAGTTAACTAAATCATAAATATTTTATTATATTATTTTATGATATTATTAAATTATTAATTCACAGTTCGAAGATTGTGCACGAAGGTAGGGGTCGTTTTAATTTAGAAAATATTTTCCATCGAAGCTTAGTTTTCCTTTAGTACAATAAATTAATTGTAATAACAATAAGGCCAATATTATACAAAGAGTCAAGGCCATTTGATATAATTAAATTTAATATAGTTGTTGTTTTCAATTCTAATCTAAAAATAAAAAGTTGGGAATGAAAAAAGGAGAGAAATTTCAACGTTAGTGATTAAGTTTTCTGAGCCTAGGATATAAGTAATTTTTTTTTGAAATTTTTTCATTTCTGAACTAAATACTAAATGAATACTAAATAACAGATAGAGTATTGTGTAAGGCGTGGTGGGTTGGGTTTTTATAACAAAGTAAGTGTTACTTTGATTTTATAAGCAGTGGGTTAGCGATAATTGTGTCAAGGGATGCTAGCCAGTACATATTTTTTTCCAAATTGTTTTATAGTTCACTAATTTATTTATTATAGTTATGGGATTTTGGTAAGGGGAGAAGGTGCATACTAAAAAGAATGCATTTATTAATTTTTTTTAAAACATTTTCAACAATTGTACAACAACAAAAAAGTTAATTTTGTTGTAGAATATAAATATTTAGATAGAATATTTTTATAATTTAATAATAAATCTAAACTGGTCATATAAATTCATATATCTGTAGTTTAGAAAAATTTCTTATAACTGAAATTTAATGCCTAAAATAATAACGTCAGACAAATTTTTAAAGTTGAATGAAATGTCCTATTGAATCATGATTTAAAAATTAAATATTAAAATTTTTAAAACCTGCTGAAAAAATTTTTATTTTCTTAAAACTAACGGATTATGTACGTATTTAGATATAAACAATTTGAATTATTTAAACTATTTTAAAATTGTTTAAACAATTATTTTTGCGTCGAAATAAATTTTAATTCTTTAACTGAGATATGATCCCTTAGGTCTATATCTCCTAAGGTTATGGATCCAATGGGTTTTTTTCTTTTTGTTTATTAAAATTTTTTCACAAAAAATGACTCCTATTATTTACAAAAAAGAAGCTTTCAAAATATTTTATTTTCATATGATTTATACCTACACATAAGTATATCGATATGATAATTCTAAATTTTTTAAACTTCTGACATTATTCATGTTAAAATAAACTTATTATCAAATTTTTGTAAATGTTTTATTATTTTTACTTAATGATTGATTGACTTATAAGAAATCATTACCACAACCTTATGGGCATAGGAACATCGATGGGAATGAGAAAGCTGATATTTTAACCCGTCTTGCTATTTTTCTGGATGCGTGCTAAGAGATGTGAATTTCTGTTACCTTGACGACCGTTAAAAGAAGTATTTACCTCTAATTTCTTTAGTTTGCCAATAAAAATTAAAGGTACTTAAGTCATGTGCAACTTTCCAGCTAACATGGCCCGCCAACAAAAAAACCAGATCTTGGAAATTTAGCAAGAGGGATCTGCAAGGTTTACTGCAGTTCTCTCTGGTTAGCTGTGTTTAGGAATTCACGCAGAGAAACTTTGCATTCCATCTAATCCCCACTGCAGAAGTTGTGGAAACCTGCAAGAAAAAGAAACCGTTAAAAACTTTCTCTGTAAATGCCCGGCTTTGGCGTCTAGCAGAAATAAGCTTTTAGGGACAGCTGATTAGACTGTTCATCGATGAACATAAAAGACTTATTAAATTATCGAAATTAGACTGAATGGATTTAGTCTATATTCTTCTATATTAGGGTTTCTTGCCAAAAATGTGGCAGCAAAATGATGAAAATCGGTACATGGAAGTTATCTGATGACCACTGTACTCAACCAACCAGCTAGCCTAAGTTCTACAAAGACAATTAACAAAGACAAGTAATAGTGTGCTTGTATTATCATACAATACTATCATGAATATTAAACTTATTTTTAGAATAAACTCTGTATGAAACAGTTAATTAATGTCTCTTATATTCTTTCATTTTTAAACTTATTGGTTTATTAAAAAGTCCCTACATAAAGTTATAAGTTCAGTAATTTAAATAATGGTTTGCACCTTAAAGAAAGGATTGATGGACAAGAATAGAATATTTCGTGTTGTCGTGCTTATTAGGAAATATTAACCCGTTTAGTGTACCAAGTATCTGGAAATATTATAGAAACTTCTTAAAAGGACAATCAAAATTTAGTTATTATTATAAGTTGAATTCCATTAGGAACACAAATTAATAACATAAGATCTCCATTGTTGTTTGTAAGAAAATAGTATGCCGTCATGTTATCTTCGGTTTCCCTTGTTTTTTACTTTCCTGCCGATTGGTATAAGGTATTACTGTTCCAGGGTCTAAGCAGGCATAGATTATCATCATTAGATCAATCCGCTTTCTATTCCTAGTATTGTTTATAACAAACGTTAAGTTTTGTTGCGGTAAGGGATTGGCCTAAGGCAACCTGAGTTTGGTGATACGGCTGCTATCTTGGGAATTCATGTTTTCGGAATGTAAACTTGCCTCACTCTAATATTGTTCCTAATGCCATTTCCTGTCAAAGCTAGATGTTGTGGAACAGTTATCTGCCGAACGCTCATTCACTAGAGTCTCATACGTAAAAACAGGGTTCGACACGAGAAGACTGGGGATGACGTTTGTTTAGAGAGGCCTTTTTGAGACTCATCATAAATTTTGAACCCCAAATATCAATTCTTAAATAGATTTATTTGGCGTTTGGTTTTTTATTTGAATTTAAAATTCATTTGATCTTCTTGAAAACAGGTCACAATAAGTGCAACACATTTATACCGTCATTTTATTGAGTCTTCTATCTACTTCTCTTATGTTTAACTAGGTCTGATTTTAATTAACTCCTCTGAGTCTTTTCGCATAGTCGTAAATGGTTTAAAGGTCTTCGATATTTTCTGACTTCAGCCATATACCATTAGTTATACTAGACTCGCAATAGTAAAATATATAATATCCGCGAAATCGCCCAACCTTATTCCTAAGCTTTCGAAACTTTTATTGTCTATATCGATAAATTTAAAATCGGGTCAATATTTCTTGATTTGATTTTGATGCTGCAGATCGGTTAGAAATATATATATAAATATATATAAATATAAATAGCTTAGAAAAATAAAAAATATCAGAAAAATATATTTTGCGCAATAGCGTCACAAAATTTTGCTGTTAAGTCGATGATTCCACTTTACTATGATAGACTTTAGTAAGAAGGTAAACATTTTTCCAACTGTAAGATAATATATTGCGTATACAAATATACAATATGCTGCGATATATATACGTACAATATGCAATAGTTGTTGTGTCTTTAAGTTAGAATTTTATCAGTTATTTTCCCTAAACATTTTCCAAATGTCAGCTAATGCAAATGTACTTGAGAATTTGTTAATAAGCTGTTGAGAATGGAACTCATCAATGACACTTAAATCCAAGAAAACTTATTAAGTAAACAGAAAATTTATATTCTAATGTTGAAATGAATAAAACATTCGCATATTTGGCATTGTTTTTATTTTTATTACTTTTCTCTAATTTTTAATTGAAATTTATACATGTCCAACTTTCTCTTCCAAAAAAAGAAGCTATCAATTCATTCACTGCGCCAATTTTTCCCCATCACTTAAAATTCTTCACAGTTTCTGAATTCATTATTTTTGAAAAGAAACAACAGCGCTGACAGCCTCAGGTCTAAGAGTCGGAGCGTCGGAACGTCGGAGAGTCTGGAAGTTGGCAGGCGCAGTTAAAAGGAAAATAAAAAGGTGCCGTGAAAGAAAGTATAATTAGAATGATAATTAAATTAGTTTTTTAATTTTATGCATAACTGACGCATGGCTTATTTGTTTGTTTATTCTCCAGAAAAGATAATTTAAAATGTAAAGTATTTTTCCATCAAAAGGAAGATGTGATTTATGGATACACAAACTTCGCTCCTACCATACACACGCAATCTGTGGCTCCCTAAACTTGAACTTTATTTCGCATAAATGTATCTGTCAGGATGGATTTACAGTTTTTATTTGGAATAAAATTTTTACTCCCGAATAGAAAGCAAATGTTTTTTGTAATACTTTTAATTTTATAATTATGAATGCTAAAAAATCTATATTTAGTATAAAAAGTACGAGTAATTATATTATTTTGCATAAAAAAAGGAATATATACATATTTTCAAAAAGCATTATTTATGAGGTTTCACATCAAGTTAAAGTTAAACTCACATATACTGAGTGGGATATGATGAACAGAAATTGGATATTATTTATAAAATGTAAATCATTTTTTAACTTAAATTTGAGTTATATTATTTTAATATAGCATATGGAACGATGAATCCAGCATTTGAGGATGTCCCTATTTGTTTTTCTGTTTGTATCTTTCTAACGTAATATAAACTAAACTCTCAAGTCTAGAGTTTGAAATATAAAATTAATATAAAATATGCAACATAACAATATAGCTAATGTGTATCAAGTCGGAGATTCTACATTTGGAAAGGTTGGCCATGACCTGGCTGCAGAGGATGGCTCCACTAACTATTTCCCTGATCCATTAGATGGTCAATCCCACGGTTGTTTTCTAATATGTGGGAATCCTCGGGAACCCAAATTAGAGTTATATTGGATCTGCCAATTAGAACGTTAATATATGGTTTACATTTTTGCACTAAATTAAATAAAGTGCAGACTGTTGATATAGCTCGACCGTCAGTAAGAATATAAACTTCCTCTACGTGAAGTCTATATTCCACTTCCATCAATATTCTATTTTCGTAGTGAGAGAAGAACCTGCTCTCCAGGTTGCAATAATTTCTGCCTGATATAATGAGTTGGAATTGGAGAGATGTTAGGATTTACTAAGTCTGTGGAAAAGGTTCAAGCTCCAATGCTTTTATACATCGTGGACCCTTGTAGTTTTCAATTGTGTTGTAATTAGTCCGAAAGTAAACAAAAAAAAAAAAATAAATTGCTTTTTTTTTTTCTATTTTTTTCATCGGTTTCTGCATTAATGTCATCTTTACGGAACCTCAATGGAATTATTTAGTGTAAACAGTAATGGAAAGATATATAGAATAGTTTTTTAAAATTTCTTATTGAGAAGAACTTGTAAAACAAAATACGTAATTCCCTGATAATCCCTATGTTTCTATTTAAACGAAATGGAGTTTTTTAGTTAAGAATACCTCGCCCTCGTAATCAGGCTTCAGTATTTATAGTATTTATTTCAGTTGATCAGTGATTTTAACTTCTTGTTGAAACTACAAGTACATTCGTACTCATACTAACTTTTGATTCTAAAATTGAATTTTTTAAGAATAAAAATTTTAAAATCTACTTAAGAGAACCTTGTTTCCGGTACTTTTCTCATATGTGAACAATATACGAAATTTTGAAAGCAAACAATTTTGATTTCCTTTCCAAGAACTATTCAATCAACGATACAATTTGTCCGCAAAATACTAAACAAAACTGGAGGGAGGTGAAGGTGAAGGAGAAAAAGAAATATTAAATACTATAAAGTAAGGAAAGATTTCCGAGCGATTAAAAATGTCCTTTTTAACTCTCAACGCTATGGACTCCACTGCGAAAGCAGCAGGAGCGTGTGCAAGGACACGTTGGGAAAGGAAATGAAATGAGACTCGAACCACAAAGTTTTTGCATTTGCAGTCTGGTGAAACGTGACAAATTAATCCAAAAACTCGTAAAACAAAGTAAAAGGTATTTAGCTTAATATCACTAGATTAACAAAATCCACACCTAAAATAGTTCGTTCCTGCAGACACAAACCCAGCACTAATACGAATAGTATTAAATTTGTTTTTCTAACTCATAAACTTTTAATATTTTCTACTCTTTACAACTTTTATTTATTTTTTATTTCTTTATTTATAGTTCATGGGATAAATTAGAATTTAGTGCTATATTAAGTTTGTCTTTCTCTGTTATTAATTTCTTTTCAGCCAAACTTGCTCGTATTTATTTATTAAACATTTCTTTCCATGGTTTAGTTTTGTTTTTCTTCTTAATTTGTTTGTCAGGACTTACAGAGGTCCTGTCAAATTAGCACCTGTAAGAGCACAACACAACTTACTGCTGTTTATCTTTTATTTATAATAGTGTATGAAGTAAATATTTCCATTAACTTTTAATTATTTGTAATTTAATTATTTGTAATTGAAACATATAAGCACATAGGACAGCACTTAAGTAAATATTGTTTTAATAGCGAATGGCGAATGGCGAAGAGTTATTAATTAATTACATTTGTTATCATTGATGAATGTTATGATTAAGTAAATAAATAAACTACTCATAAATACTCTGGACATTGGAGAAATTTGAATTTAATTTCAGTATGTTAATATTTAATAAATCTAAGGTATTTAATATAAACCCGCTTCTGCCACCTTCTTCATCCGCCAATGTCAATCTACATCGTCCCAATTATTGCAATTTTGTGGTCCCACTGAGCAAATAATTCACAAACTTGTGGAAAATACATTTTAAAGAAACTAATTTTCTTTTCAACCTTTGAAATATTTAATACCTGAAAGATTTTGATAAAAACACCATTTATGTTTGTTGAAGAATTGCGTCGTAATTGCGAGCCTCTAAACTCAATCAACCTCAAAGTTGATGAAAGTTGGATGAAAGTACATTTTTTACGTTATGTAAATATTTTGTTGAATGAATAATAAAGAACAAATAAACAAATAAATCATTTTGTAATGAGGAATATTTTTAATTGAATGAATTTAGATTACAAGTACAAGTGTCCCATTCGGGCTAACGAAAATCCAGAGAAAATCCAGAGAATATCCAGAATGAAAGCAAATCAATTTCATTCAATTCAGTTCAGTTCAGTTCGATTTGATACAGAATCGAAAAAAAAAACAAACTGTATTTGTTAGGTTTTATGGATAATTACAATGAAACTCAACTTGAAAGAGATAAAAAGTCTGACCAAAAAAATTTTGTGGAAATGGCTTTCATACTTTAATTAAGAATTGTAATATTTATACAAAATATTTTCTTTCAAGAAAACCTTTTAAGTGAATAATATTATTTTTCTTTTTTTAATATTTAAATTTTTTTTATTATGAAAATAAATCCAATAATAACAGGATTTTATAGTTAATATAGTTTGTATTATAAATTCACTTCGGACTTCAGCATAACTAGAACCCGTAATCTTTTTTACTCACAATCACACTCGCTTTAAAGAAATAGTCGTTAGCAGTACACACCATCCAGTTTGTATCTTTATAAAGAACGATTTTCCGATACTACACTGTTGTGATTTAGTCACTGTTGGTCGCAGATAGTACATTGCTTCTGAGCTAGTTAGTTGCTTAAGTGTTTAAAATTCATTAATATTCATTAATAGTAACGCAATGAGCCTTTGGCATATATACTCAAGGGTCTTTTAATAGACTCTTTCAAACACCGGAAAGAAAACATTTATCTAACATCACCAAACTTACCAAGAGCACTCAGTGCCTGTCTGTAGGCAGAACGATTTTCAACTGACTTTAAGAAATCACCGATACTACAAGCAATCCCTGTTGGTCGCAGATATATTGCATCTGAGCTAGGCGGTTGCTTAAGTATTTAACAAATATTGGTTAATAGCAACACAATGAACCTTTGGCATATATACTCAAGGGTCTTTCACTAGAGCCTTCAATTCAACGGAAGGAAAATATTGATCTAATAGCACCTATCCTATCAAGAACAGCCGCTGTATGTCTGAATGTAGAACAATTTTCAACTGTCGTTGAAGAATCACTGGTACCATGAGCAACCGCTCATGACATATTGCCTCTAAGCTTGCAGGGTGTCTCTTCCTCCGACAGATGAAACACAAACTTTTGGACTAGCATCGCTTTCCGAAGACTTTTTCTTTAGCAGTTTCATGTTCTCTGCTCTATGGGGTCTTGCTTTTAACATTGCTATAGGAAGAAATGATTCCATTGATGGAAAATACTTATTATGTTGAAGCTGTTTTGAGCTAGTGCACTTAAGCACTTATATTCTTTAAAAATAGTTATAGTTACGTATATGTGCAGGAGGTATAGTATAGCATTAAAAGGCACACTCCTCTTTTCATAACAAATGGATACTCATAAAGTAATATCCCAAAATATTAAATTATTATTAATGATGTCGATGTGACATTTTATAACCATATTGCATTACATAATTACGAGTAAGTGCATAATTTTATATATTAAACCATATAATTTACTTTCATATTAATATTGCTGGCTTGCACCCTCAAAAGCTCATGATTGGTCCAAACTCAGAAGAACCAAATTTCGAACCGACTCAAATGTAAATTGTTAATATCATATTAAACTCAATAACAATCTATGAGACTAGTCAGATAATTAATATAAGAAAATAGCTTTAAACTGAAGAAGAATTATTATATTTTTAGTTTTCAGAATAGCACTATTTTTTTTTTATTTTAAATTAATATTACATTGGTATGTACTTGATCTATAGTGGTGTGATTGCACCTAAAACCGAACTGATGTAAAAGTATTTTGGTTTGACCTTCAGTCAAAGGAAGGATTCTTTTAAGTAAGATTTTTTCAAGTATTGTGGAAAATACAGGCAGAAGTGCTATTAGTCTGTAAGTATTGGCATCATTAATATCCTTCACTGGCTTAGGCACCATGGCAATTTCAGATACTTTCCATAGGGATGAAAGTGTTCGCATCTGTATTATAGAGTTAAATAGATTCGTAATTTTCACTATGCATATTGTAGGAATTTCTTTTAATAATTCAGCACTTATCAGTTCATAACCTGGGATTTTTTGTATTTTAAATATGTATTTCAGTTTTAATAATCATTATTACCTCAAGCTCAGTGGTTGATGGAATATAGGATAAATTTGTTGTCCTAGACGGACAAATTACTGCATTGTTTACGTTATCGTTTATAGAAAACACTTTTTGACTGGTGTTCGGAAAAGATCACCACTTTCTCCTCATCTGTTTTAGTCAATTGAATAGCATGGTTATGTATTAAAGGTCGTTTAAGATTTCGTGTGCATTTCCAGAGAGAATAGTTGGATGTACGAACATTTGTTAAGTTAGATAGATAACCGTTGAATTGTTTATTTTTAAATTGCTTGATTTTTAGGTTGAGTTCTTTTGCATATCTGAGAATGGTTTCACCTGCTGGAAATCTGGATTACTGCCACTTTTTCCGCATCTTTCTTTTTGCCGCATAAGATACACAATGTCTTCTGGGTATTTATGAGGATTGATTGCATTCCTTAATATGAGCGTGTTGTATCATGCCGCATGTTATACTAACTAACATGCGGCATCAAAGCAGTTTTTTCTTCATTATCATATATTTTTCTTTCAAGTTGAAATGGTAAAGAATTCTTTTAATATCTGTTAAAATCGTTTGTTGCAAAAATAGGGAAGAAATAAAAATTCTTCATTATTTCGTTTTATTTTCGTTCCGGTGGTATATTGATGGGCACATGGATGGGTTGTAGTCATTATTCCAACGAATGCCTTGTTCAGCGATTTGAAAAGAAAAGCAGTAATACCTTTTTCAATGGGACAAATTTCATTTTGTGGTGATCAAGTCTTTCCAGAAGTGTTCAGTACCAGGTCATCTTAGACAAATTCTTAAAAACAATTGTATATAAATCATGCGATATAGAAATCTTTAATCAAATTATATGTGTTCTCGAGTGCATGTTATATTTTAGTTTAATTATTTAGTTACATTTTATGCATTACTAAAACTTGTTTAAAAATGCTCCATCAAATATGTGCTTTTAAAAAATAAAAAAAAAAATTATGTTTCTCTCACTTATAGAACTTGAGGTATGCCTGTTTAAGAATAGTGTCAATATTTTTTATTCAGAGATAAGGGTCATTTCATTTTAAGAAAATAATTATAAAAAACATATCGACAGAAAGTCCTTAATTAAAATATAATTATTACTAACTTACTAGGTTAATGCTTGAATAATCTCTGAGGGCCTTTCTATGTCGGATCATACATAAACGTCCTTTAATGCAGAAAAAAATTGTCCCACTTTCATTTTTTTTACAAAACAGAAAAAAAATTACAAAAATGACTACAGGTCAATTTACTTTTAATTAATAATAATTAAAATAATTCTGTGTTAATTATTTATTAACCTGCTAATACTTGCATCTTGGTCCAGAGGAAAAGTTTACATATCACAGTATATAGTCGTTTCAGAGCTACTCAAAGTCTTCAAAAAGTCTTTCAATACACTTAAGTTTGATAAAATTTAATATGCCTAGAAATAAATGGAGTGATGGTGTATTTCTTATCATGTCACAAACGCTTAGCAAAATTAATGGATAGAGTTTCATAGTAATGCAGAAGAACTGCTTAAACCTAATCATTTACACAGAGTTTCAAGTGCCATTCCGATGTCAATATGAAATTAAAGGGCCTTAACCAAGTAGTTATTAAAGTAAAGACAAAAAGAACTTGTCTTTATTACTAATGATAAAACGATGTGAACAATTCGTACTTTTCCAAACTTTACTCTCTAGGACGTGCAGTGAACTATTCCACAAATGCTTCAACGTCTACGAAAAACAGCAAAAGGACTGTGGGGGAATTGGCATAGTTAAAAGGATGTAAAATCTGCCAATTATTTCTTGTGTCTCTGCCCGGGACTATAAATGAAGCGGTTTAATAAATTAAATTTATATCTCCTCAACTTGAAATCAAATGGTTCAACAGAGCTGACACGTGAAGTCATTTCGCAAACAATGGTTAATATAACTAGGTAATATTTATTTTGTGGGGTAAGTATTATTTTACTATGATTTTTTGGATAGAAACAGTAAATTTTGTTTGTTTTGATTTTATATCGTCCAGAATAGAAAACTTTTTCATTTTAAAATTTTTTAATACAGTCAGACTAATATGATCACTGAAATATAATGTTTGTTAAATAATGGTGCTATATGTAATATTAGCACTTTTTAAAAAGGTCTTTCCAAACCTCTTTACTAAAAGTGCTAATTTAATTTAAATAGTGATGATAGCATTATTTTTAAAAATATAACACAAAATTTTATTATAATTCATTATAATTCTCATGAACTTTAAATATATGCGCTGCATAACATATATTTAAATAAGTGTTGGCATTGAAATCAATGAACAGAATCAGTTTCGTTTAATATATATATGACTATGGCTTATACGATCATACTTTGTATCGGTAGTAGTTGAAAAAGTTACCTCATATTACAGTTTTTAATGCAGTCACCAATTTTGAGCAACACCTATCGCTATAGATCGACAGAACTTAGTTATCAAGATATCGCCATTTAAAGCTGTAAAGTTTTCACATAGATTACATCATAAAATCTTAATAAGCAATTGACCGTCAAGTAATGTATGAAGTTTTTGGTTTGGTTATATAAATGATGACTCCACGATATAAACGCGGAGTTCATGACAAAAACTTACAAACTTACATGTCCTATATTAAGAAGTGGAAAATTAAAGTCAATAAAGCAAAAGCCAAATCCATATTTTATCATCAAAAACATAAATCAATGTTCAAGAAAGCTGTTAATAAATAACTCTTTCCTTAAATGGAAGCCCGAGTAATATTTCTTCCACTGACTTTTGAAGAACATTATTGAAACGAACATGAATGTGAAACGGATATCGCATATAATTTAAACCTTAGAATTTTTCGGTATAAAAGAGGCACAAACATGAGTATCAAAAATAATGCCGTCATATTAAAAAAAGTAATCATGCCAACTTTTCCTTATAGCCGCATAACGTTTGACAAAGCGGTTCGATTCTATTAAATAAAGTTAAAGCATATCAAAACAAGACTCCTAGAAGATTAGTAAAAGTTTTATAGTATATAAGAAATTCGGATATATACAATAATACCAAAGATGTAATCACTAAAATGTGCGTTAGGGGTAGATATAATAAAAAATGCAGTTTACTTAAGTCAATATAATCAAAATTACATATATTCTTACTAAGGAACTATTTAAGTAATTATCTCCAAAAGGTAATGAAAGTGGATTAAGCTCTAGAAAAAAATTACAGCAAAATACATATGACCAGAAGCAGTAAGTATTATTGTTTATTTAGGTACCCAATATTAATGGCCGTCATCTTGAAAACTGCGGTGTTTGAACTTATAGAGTAGTTGATACTTTAACTGTTTTTTAAAACAGATAGTTTTATTCAAGCTAGAATTTATAATTTGTTTTTTATTTAAGGTTTGATAAATTATTATAATTTATATTAAATTAATTAATAAATTAGTTCAAATATAGCTTTTGACCTCTAAAATACATTAGATTGAAAAAAAAATTGGAGGGCTGTGAGAGAAGCAAAAAATGTGTATTTTCATATTTTAAACAAATTTTTTTGATCCCATCTAAGGCTAACTAAAATGTAAACTCAAATTTTTAGAACACTTCTCTTTAGGCGGAGATTGCATTAACACAGAGTATATATGAGTACATTACGATATCACTTGGTTTCATAAACTGGGGTGTTGTATTTAATTATCCTATTTTCAACAAAAGTTCACAATAGATCTCCTGATTTCATTAAGATAATTGTAATTTAAATTTGACATTAATTTAATATCATAATAGTAATATACATATCTGTGTATATATATATATATGTATATAATATATGTAATATACGTATATCCATTCATATGGATATCGCAGATAATTTCAAATTGTGTATAATTTCAAAGTGTTTAATTAAGCTAGACTGGTTCTAATATCACTCTATTTTCAACAATAAATTGAATAAGAAAACATCTAATTGATGGGTTGAGAAATACTATTTGGTGCCATAGATTTGGAACTCTGCTTAAAAGGACAATGGTATTGAAACAAAATATAATTATAATTTATTCCTTTTTTAAAAAAGTGGATCCCTTAAAATGCATATATTTTTAATTTATTTGATGAGTTGAGTTTTTTTGGTTCTGGTCATCTATCCATTTGTCTATTACATGCCAAATTAATCAGATATACATTTTTTCCGCTTTAAACAAAAATATTCAAGTGAAATTTGGTACAAATATGTTCACATCCGATTCAGAATTAGATATAGCTACCAGCAGATATAGCTACCATAAACTGCAAACAGGTTTTTATTAGAAAAACTTTATTTGTCAGTATATTCGGGTTTAATTTAAAATTTATGCATCTATCATAGAAAAAAAGTGCTAAGAATAAAACCGATATCGGTCGCTTTAGACTTGAATACTGTATTACAAGCTGATAGTGCAGATCCATTTAATTCGTTTTTATGTGTAGTTCCAATCACACCAAAATTATAAACATTATAAACATTAATAGTCAACAAGCGTTTAGTACCGCTATAAATTTAAAGTAATTGTATATTAAAAAAAAGAGACTTAGATATAAGCACGGTTGCCACTTGAAAATTTTTTCCTGTACCAAAATTGGTTTAAAAAGGTACCATTTCTGTAAAAAAAGATCCAAAATTTTTTTGGACCTTTTTGTTTTTTCGTTCTTTGTTTTTCATAGTGTTATAAATGAACAAAATATAAAATAGTGCAAAGTTGCATTTATAAAAAAAAATTAATTGGAAATATCCACAATAAAGTTGGGTCGTCAAACATGTACCATTTATTGAACATGAGTACCAAACGAAAAAAAAAGTACCAATTTTGGTACTAAAGTACCATAAGTGGCAACCGCGGATATAAGACTATCGTAATTCAGAAACAACAAAGAGAGTATGTACTAGTACTGTTGTTCCAGAAATCAATTAAAAAAAAAAGGAAACGCAAATATTGATATACTATTCGACCCTATTAGATAGTTCATATTGTAAAAATTTTACTGTATTTGATTCAGAGAAATTCTTTTACTTATAATATGAAGATTTAGACAGTATCAGTAATTTTAGCATTCAATCAGTTAAGGACAGTTATATAGTCATATCAATCCAGTTATTAATTTATCATTTTGGCGATTTATTAATATTGCCTATAAACTATATTGCAATTTACTTAAATGAATATTTTAGTTTCAAATTCTAATTTCATTATTAATCCAAATAAAATGAATGCATTAATCCGATATTTATTTATTAATATGTTAAAGGTCTTGTAAACCTTTCAAAACAACTATGTATTTTGAAATACGATGTTATATAGACTATTATTCATATTGTTATTTATAGTACTACTAAATAGCATTTAACAGATTTATAGGGTCTTATATTTGTACTAATATTATGCTATGCACTCAAATGGTGTGAACTTCTCATTGTCAGCATCCGAATATAGCCATTTGATGAATAATGAAGAAGTTTCAGTGCAGAACTGTTTTTTTTTTCGAAGTATGAAGAATCGATTTTTAATATATCTTTGTATATTCAAGATTAATTACCAGTAAATCTAAAAGTACAAATTAATTCATTTAAGTTTGAAATCGAGAGTATATTTCAAAAAAATGTTTCTTTTCAAATGAATTGAATGTGATTTTTTGAATTGTTTTTAATTTTAAATTAATTTTAGTTTTTAATTTTAATTTTTATTCTAATTTCAGTTTTAGTTTTAATTTTAATTTTCAATTTTATTTTATTATAAATAATTAAATGTCTCTATAGTTTTTTCCAAAGCAAAAGGCTCAGGGAAAAAAATAAATGTAGTTTTAGGATGTGATCCACTTATTGCTAGTTTCGTTTTTAAAAAGATTCTATAAATAATTTATAAATAAAAGAAAATATTTCAAAGTCTTGTCTTGATTAATTAAGATATTGTGAAAAAAGTCGGTGTCAGCGATTAAATCAAAAAACTTCTTGAAAAATTTGTAGAGTCATCGATACCATATTTGTGACACAAAGTCACGAATAATATTGATGACATATATAATATTATATATCAATTATAATAATTGATAACCTTATTAAAAATTTATAAAGTTCAATCACATATCCAATGTCATCTATACAATCTTATTATATATATATTATGTTATATTGTTTATGGGTCAGTTTTTTATAAATTTTACGCAAAAAAATGATCTCATCACCTCCGATTTGGACAATGAGATCCAAAAGTTTTGTAAAAGAATGACCCATATACATTATCTTATAAATGAGAGCTCGCTATATGATACAATATTCCGTGCAAACTTATTATCCCGCAAACTTTTCGCGGTAATAACAAATTTTTTTATCGGTTTACTGTGGAACAAAGTATGGAGAGCAACATTTGATCCACAGATACACAATGGTTCTACTAGACGTAGAACTGTAAAATCAGACACATCTTGACAAATATTAAAGCTCAAGTACCTAGTGTTTCGCACCACACTATTGTGTAAAGTCTTTTGTATAGAAAACTGTTCGTAATTGTTCGTAACTGTTCGTAACTGTTTGTAAAAAATGCTTGTAAAGAGCATATATTTTATGCTGTCAAAAGTATTTTTTATGCATTCAAATAACAATAAAAAATATGGTTGTAAAGAGCGTATATTTTAGTTAAGAATATTTACCATACATGCAAATAATAAAAAATGCTTAAAAAGAGCATATTTTTATAGTTGTCAACAGCATTTGTAGTATTGACAAATAACGAGGAAAAGAGCTTTGTCACAGAATACCAAAAACCTTTACAGCAGTCAATTTTGACAAGTGTCAATGTTTGACAAGTTTAAAAAGTGCACAGAATAGGTCTGTTAGTCCCATTAGATGCAAGATTTGGTCTACAGATGGGCTACAATTCCACTGGATGTAGAGCTAAAAATTAGATTATTTAAAACATGCGATTTTTTAGCTTAGTCCAGATTTTTAGAAATAGACTCATTTCCTAATAATTTACCAAATGGAATTCTACCGCACGTTTCGGTTATTTTGATAATAAAGAAAGTTATTACCTATCCACTCACATATACCGCTCAATTTTAAACGTTTATCAGGACTGCTACTTATGGCCATAACAATCAGTGAACTGTATGTATACGTTGGTTTCATATCTGAAGATGGTTTGTCATTAGTAGATGTAGATTCATCTGATCATGTTTAAACTGAAGAAGTAGTATCAACTGAACTTACATTCTATCTCCAAAGAGGACTTAGTGTTCGTTAATATAGAACGAATTAAAAAGTTAGATTCGTATATTTCAGTCATTATTAAATTTCTACTAAAATTATTTTTAATTATTTTTAAGTAGCGACAATATAGTAGTTCAAATATGCCATAACTATCTAGAAGGTTAAAATTAAAAAAAAGAAAATTGAAATACAAATGAATCTCAATTTTCGTTGATAATTTTTAATTCCAATATTAACATCTGAACTTCTTTATATGTACTCATACATTTTCCAAAAAAAAATAAAAAAAAAAAAAATAATTTAAAGCCATTAGAGTGAGGATAATGCAGATGCTGATTTCAGTTCCCATAGCAAAATTCAGAAGTTTATGTTACATTAGTTCGGCATTAATAGACTTTTAACAAATCTCTGCCGCCACGAACTAAAATTTGATAAATTCTACGCTCTTCATGTTCAAACATTTGTGGGGGAAGGGGGTTTGGTGGTGTGCAATGGTGCGGACGTATGTGTGCCATAGACTGGCACAGAAGTGCGTAAACGACGGAACGATTTGATAGCTCAAAAGGGAAAAGCTCAAAAATATGACAAATAATCAGCCACTCAAATAGTGTCAAAGTGTAAATTTCTCACACCAGGGTTTCTCTGCTACTTCACTGCTACTTCACTGCTTTTATGCTCTGCTACCCTGCTTCGTTGTTTCGCTGCTACTGTATTTCGCTGCTATTGTATTTCGCTGCTACTATATTTCGCTGCTACGGTGTTTCTCTGCTTCACTGCAGTGACTTTAAATTAAGGTGCGTTCGCTGTGACTGAGGATTACATTAAGTATAATAATGAGCATGTATTCGTATATGGTATGCTCATGCACTACACACACATATATACACACTAGCGTTTAGCTAATATTATTATTTGTGTGCGTCTAAACGAAATAATTTTCGGTGAATATAAAATAATTGAGTGAACGTAGTGTACTTTGACATAGAAACAAATGCGAATATATAAATTTAAAAGAAAATCTCAAGCGGCTTCCAGGAAAAATATTCGCATTTATGATTAAATATTATGTAAATGAATTCATTAATTTCATTAGTGTATCAAGGTAAGTGCTGGGGAGCTTTCAATTAATTTAAGAACTCGGGAGTTGGTATAAGACGCCATTTACATGGGTTAAAACTACAATTAATTTAAATTTTATTGTCCTCCAGGTTTGAAAAATAAGCCAACATATTCGGTGCTCAACACTTCCATATTAAAATTTCGAATTAAATTCGAATAGAATGAACACAATTCATTTTAACAGATTTTCATTTTCATTTTTATTTTTTATATTTTTATAATTTTAAATTTTCTTAATTTTAAGATTTTATCTAAGCAAACATTACTAACTCATTCCATACTTCATATCTCATTGACATTCCAACTGACGCATTAAATATGAATGTCAGAGAGGATGTGAGATAGTCATTCATAATTATTTAACTAATCTTAGCTATAATACATAGTTTCTCTTGTACTAATCTAATAAGATTCTATTCATTTTGTACACATTCACTTGCAGAGAATATGTGTAGCTTCATTTAACTAAAAGTTGTCAAAGTGTTTTAATTAAATGACTTCATCAAAGCAATCTTCAGCACTTAAAAGATGCTTAACATGATATGGGTTAAAGAGTCGAATATGTACTCCTAAGGATTTGCAAATGTTTGTTAACAATTTACAATTTAAACCATTATAAATGTTAATTATTGTCATAATTTTGAAATTTCCTTTATTACTTACTATAATTTGTTGTGATTGGCCTTACATACATTCTGCCCAGAATCACAGAACTTTTGTATAAAACAATGAATATTTTATAATTCTTCAATATTTATACAGCACTTCTTGAAGTGCTTTTTTACCCAAGCAACAAAATATTTTGGTAATCGCTTTATAGTATGGCATTCAGATCTGTGATTGTGTCTTAACTTACTTAAATGGCTATTTCTTCTCACTCTCCCTTATCCTTATCTCCTAGTGGAGCATAACGCCTCATATGTCGTTCTATACTACACGATTGATCATTGTTTCATTGATCATGATTCTCATACACAGATTTGGCACCTGCAAAATCCTTGTGCCTGGTACCGAAACAGAGAGATTTATCATACTATTACCCCTTGGAGTAATATAATCATTGTTGTTGAATTCTTGCATGTTTGATTATCAAGGTTTTGTGAGTCGGTGGGTAATGGGCCCAAGGACTTCAGGTGAACACTTTTATATAGCGAGCCACTTGATACAAGTCAGACGCCCACTGCAGCAAGGTGTTAATGAGCAGTCAATCCTTGGCGGTCTCTTAAATCGAATATGTCGAAGTGAGCCCACTAAGGCTCCCTCTCTTCTTTGCTGTGACCTAGAGTTCCACATGGATTGGTTACCTTATCTCACTCATAGGTTACTCACACGTTGATCGTAATGGCTTCTCGGTTGTGGCTAACCCACGCTATTGCAATGTTATAATAATCATTAAAACATGTTTTATAAATATATATTATATTTATTATATTTATATTATACATTTTATAATGGGCTGTAGTTCAGATCTTGTATCTTAATCACTTAAATGGCCACAACAATCTGTATTCAGGTTTTTTCCAAACGTAGTACTCCTATTCAAGTGCCACAGCTCCACGTATACATTAGGGACTAATACCACAATTTTAACTTAAGTCTTAATAGAGACTAAAGTGTATGTCTCATTAATATCCTTGGGTTCAAATTGTTTCTCTAGGGAATACGTAAGTCTTGAATTGATGGTATTAGATTTGATAAATGAGAACATTGTATTGAAGAAATAAATCGAAAACCACATACTAGGCTATACGCGGTCTGAAAACATTTTCATGCTGTCAAAAAATCCATATAGTAAATTTGGACCAACTTTGGATTCAATATTGAATGAGAAAATATAGCATATATGATTAGCAATTTTTTTATTAATATATTTTTGGTTATATATTTTGGATTACTTTTTTTTTTGAAATATTTTTTATTTATGGTTCATGTAATGTAAGTTGGCACCAGATCAAAATCCGGTAACGTGTTCTTATGGTGAATGAGTAAACAATTATGCACTAGATGGGTTTCGTAGGTTTTGTTGGTATCATTGTTTATATAAAAAAATAAAATATACAACTTCACTAGAGAACTTAACTAGAGAAGATATCTAGAGAACTGAACTATATTAGCGTATACCACAATAGAAATAGTTGCTCAAAGTAGTTGACTGTACTAGAATACATCTTTGAATCTCCATGTTCCGTATTAAATTCACACCATATTATTTGCACTTAAGTCTGCTTAATTAAGCTTGTTTGACTTAAAAGGATAATTTGCTGAAGCAAATTTTTGTTTGCAGGTCCTGTGGAAGACACAGTCTTGGTCTGGTAAACTTATTTATACATAAAATTTTGGACTTAAAATTTAAAATATAATAAAATGAATGTTGACTCTTTTTGATAAATTGAAGAAAAATATATTTTGTTAAGCGTATGTGTGATAATCAAAGTATAAAGGAAGGTAAATACTTTGTGTCACCACAAATGAATGTTCTGCTTCAATCTCTGTAACCTGAGAAACATGCAATAAAGGCTTGTGGTTGCATTCTGGAAAAAATGAAGTGAATTCTACAGAACAAACATTCCTGCATTTATCGCCACTAGCTTTTAATCCTTGTGATAAATTCAACATAAAGTCAGAGTTAAAGTTAGAGTTGGAGTTGGAGTTGGAGTTGAAAATGGAGTTTTGCATAGTAATGAAAAATGCTTCAATGCACTTAAACACATAAATATTTCAGCATGAAGTGACAAAATTGCCTCTGAGAAAAAAATACTATTTTTGATTGTTTTATGAACTGCACAGAGAAGGAATTAATGGATCAGATACCTGCTGCTCTCATAAGAACTTAAACTATAACCGCCGGAACTTTATCGTTGCAATCATAGTATTTATAATTAGGACTTCTTATAATAGAAATACAAAATAAATTATTCAATAATATAATTATTAAATTGTAATTAACATTTAAGCAGGTAAATAATTTTATTATTATTTTACTTAATTAGTGTAATGTTTACAAATAAATAAAAAAAAAAACGATACTAGTGATATAGTCTGTTTAGTGATATGTTATCCATATGTCTTTTATCTCATTATATTGAGTGAACCATACATGCAATATTCATTACTCCATTAATAATTACCTTCAATATGAATTGCGAAGCCACACTTCCCTCCTTTGGTGTTAAGTAATGTATAATGTATTGCGTTACGTGATTTTGGTTCGCGCACTTCAGGGATATTCAGGGTACGCACATGTACGTCGGCGAGGACACATTCACACCTACGCATAACCGGAAAATATCCATAAGCATGCAAATGAACGTTCGTATTAAAGTCCTTCTGAGTAAAGTAATTTAATTAATTTTATGTAAATGACATTTCCAAATATTCATTTTTCTATTTTTTGAGCTTATATATTATATATTGTGGATATAATATTTCAGGGATTATTAATTTCTCAACAATCAATTGGGAGTTCTAGACCTTTTTAATTGATTACCATTCAAAAAAGAAGAAAGGACATTCAAAATTAGTACAATATATTAGAAATGAAACTTAAAGGATCAGTGGTTATTTTAATGGTATATTTACCTTTTTCAAAATTAACTCAATCTAATCTTTTTCAATTTTATTGGACACATCTTCCCTGTGGGTATGAGACTATATCACACTATCAGTTTGTAGCGAGTTAAGTCGCTAGAACCACGAAGTTTTATATGCTTTGTCTGCTTTTTAAAAATCAGATATATTTATTTCTTAAACAATGCGAAAGAGAAGTACCCTCCAAGGAAACGTGAAGTAGGTTAACACTGTATAGCATCACATATCACATCATATATGACTATTCAGAATTTTGGATTTTTTTTGACAAATTCATTATTAAAATTATTAGCTGTTAAAGAAATGCATCTACGTATAACGTCAGATGAACTTATAGCCATGAAGGTGTCATCTGTGGTAATTGTTAATTCAATTAGTCGTTTTTTATTTAAAGGAGTTTTTATACGATAATTCATTTTTGTTATTTGTTTATGCAGTAATCCTTATTAAAATACTTACTTAAATTATACTAATTAATTTCAATGACTTATACATATAATAATGAAGATATTTAAAGCAATATTCTGCACACTTTTACTAAACTGTCTTCACTGGAGAGCGAACTGTCTGAAGTAGATAAGCACAAGCGGGTTCTCAAAACTGTTTCTTTCTTTAGTATGTGGTATGAATTCATCGTATATGACGTTAAACCACTAAAACCGAATTTTGGGAAAAAGAAATCCAGCACTCAGACCAAAATGGTGTATTTTATTATGAGTGCCATTCTAATATATGAGGAAAATTTTCGGTTTCTTTTCAAGAAGCAAAGAACGTTTGTTAAACTTAGGGAGATATAACGCGTGTCTTGAGAACTTTAAGTCTGACTTTAAAGAGGGTATACCAAAAATGTAGATAATGTTCCATTGCGTCTTCGTTTAACAAAAAAAGAAGACATTTCCATTAAAGCTAAAACGAAAGCAATTTTTGGTGCAAATGGTATTACTTGGAAAACTTTTATTAATATCAAAATGAAAACCTATAGAATATCGTGATCTCTTATTTGAAGTATCAGGTTTAAACTGGATGTTCATAATAACCCCAACAAACATAATCGCTCTAATTAAATGCTGAATTCCAAGATCATTATCATGAAAATGAGAATAGCTCGGAGGATACAATAACAAGTGGAAGTTGTTAAACTGATTGGTATTATTATTGTTAGAGGATGTAGCACTGCGATCGTCAGATCTATGTCCTTGATTGGTTATGGGTATCCACTTTGACCTATTGAAGAAGTTTTTAAACAAAATTTTAGACTGTTGATGTGGTTGACTGGTCATACTCACAGAAAATATTTTACTTATGAAGTTCGATATATTCTTTTCACCTTGGTAACTCCACTTTGAGGGAGGTCTCTATACATACTAAACTGTAAGTGGTTGTTGAGGGATAAGTTCCTTTCTTACAAGTATCGATATATTTTCATCACGTTGGCAACCTTTACACAGGGAGATCTCTGCAGATATTAAACTTTAAGTGGTTGTTGAGGGATACATTCCTTGCTTATAACAATCTATAAATTCTTATCACATTAACAACTCCAGTTTGAGGGAGATCACAACAGATGCTAAGCTTTAAGTGGTTGTTAAGGGATAAGTTTCTTGTGAGACTGTTCCAGTACTTAAACTAAACTGCTTAACCATTAGCGAGTTTTAGAATTTATAAGTGATGTCAAACACACACTTCTGTCTCCTTCGTAACAAGTATATATGATAGAAAGCTCCTATACGTGCCTCTATGTTTTTAGACAATGAAGCGGTTTTTAATAATACACTTGTATTACCTGAAGGATTAGTTGATGTACTCGGATGATTGTATATGGATGATACATATTACAATATTTTTAAAGTATGTTAAAATGAAGGGTTTTTTTTATTTAACTTTTCTTTCGAATTATGTATTTTATATAGTAGGTTAGTATGACGAAATTTCCTGTAAAGATTTTTGCTCGCCATATCGATTAAAAAAATAAACACTTTGGATTACACATTGCATTACAATTGCTCTGGTGAAGTTCTTATGCAATTTTTCATATTATATTAAAACAAATAGCTACCGCTGTTTATTTAATCATTGCACAAATGTATATATTGTTTTTAGCTTTTATTCCCACCACAGAAGTACACTTGCTCGTACCTAGCAAGGATGTTCGTACCGTTCAAAGGAAAGATTTTATTTGTAAAAATTTCGTACACACTCACTGTACGGTAAGCTTTCATATTGCATGCATATTGCAGATTGCATTTGGAGTGTTTTTGCGCTCTGAAATATTTTGTCCTCGTACCGGAAAGTGGAATTAAATTTGGAATGACTAAACGTTGTTTGCTAAATTTACAAGTTCTTAAATTGCTTTGGCTAACCAGAAAAATGCTGGAAAGACCAACAAATATTCATTATTAATTCTCTTTAAGTGCTTCAGCTGCTGCTTCCAATTAAATACCAAATTTTCGCAATGACGTAAACAAGCAAATTTTTCTTTGGCAAATATACTGAAAAAAAAGGATTTGTTACCAAAATTATGTAAAATAAGAAAAATTTTTAGTTCTGTTTTCCTCAGAGCCCGACTGACGACTTTGCTTTCACGATATTTGTACGCATCTGATACAAAAATATTTGACTCAAATTCTGCATACGCCGATTGTAAATGTTTAAGTTTATGGAATCAATTTTAATAAAAGTACCTATATTTACCAATATCCAATATATCAATATCACGATTATTATTTCCGAAAAGGCGCACTTTGATGATGAATATTGGAAAGCTTTACTTAAATTTTACTGATTAAAATTGAGATAAAGCTTAATTCTCGAGACATCGGGGCTCAAGATTGAAGTGGTATAGATGGCATATATGGTATGAATAGTTACTATGACATCTAGTGGCAACTACACAAATTGAGATCCCATTTACCTTTCCCAAGCCCATGCCTTCTAACTTAGCTAAACCTAGTCCACTGGATATTAAGCTTTTTGCTCATATTCATGATATTTCCTCCATATTGCTCCATATAAGTCCTCCATAAGTCCCCATATTGCTGTGCAAATTTTCATCATGCATTTCTAAGAGGTGTTTTTAATGAGTTCAAGTCTTACACTGTGATTTTTGATGCTGTCGATCTACTAACAAAAAAAAAATGAGGAAAATGAGTTTCATCGTAATAAAAAGTTTCATCGTAAAAAATAGAGAAGGTACAAGTTTGGTACAATTGGTATGACCAGTGTTTTTGTCAGACGAAAGAAATGCTTGGTGTAAGCGGTGTGACTAGTCTTCTACTCAGACGAAAGAGGTGTTTGATAAACGTTATGTGATCAGGCTTCTCGTCAGATGAAAGAGGTGTTTCATACTGTGACGTGCTCAGTGTTTTTGTTAAATGGGAGAGGTGTTTGGTACAAGTGGTGTGACCAGTGTTTTTAGCAGATGAAAGAGATGCTTGGTACAAATAGTGTGACCAGTGCTTTCATCAAACGAAAGAGTTGTTTTAAGCAAGTGGTGTGATCAATGTTTAAGCCTGGTAACTTCTTGCAAACTATGTAAGAAAATCATTAACTATAATCATCACTTGTAATTGTATTGCTAGATATATATTTTCTTTTAGGCTATCTTTAGAAATAGAAGTACTTAGGTACATAAATAATATTTAAAATTTTTAAGTTCAGTTAATTGCATAGTAAAGGCTCTTTCTTCTTAGAGAATTTTTAATATTATTTAATATTTATTATTATTTTTAATTTTATGGAAAAAAGAAAAAGAAATGTAAAGAAATAAGAAAAATAATATTGTATTTCTACACATTAAATATGTTTTATATTATTTTATAGTAACTTCCTTATCCTTCAGGTGACTACATTTTGTATTAATTTGTATTGTTTCAACTGATAAAATAAAGGCACGTCTTTATTCGGATTTTTATTTTATTTTAGTCTATTTTTTTTTTTGTTTTTTTATGTTAGTGATTCCAAAAGAGCTGCGTGTCCAATAATATATACGCTCGTACTATCCAGCTTTGGAGAGCAATCAGTAATTCGCAAAAATTATTATTAAATATATCGAGATGTGCTGATTTAACAGAACTTAAATTTATGTTTAGATAGAATGAAAAAAAAGTCCAATGATGGCAGAGTGGAGTTCGTTCGGTAGAAAAGAGTACTTTTCCATTTCGAAAAGCATTTAAAGCATTTCACTGCAGACAAAAATAATTCACTTTAAACCTGAAGCCTTGTTCATTTCGTATGCTGTATGGGAGCAATAAACTCATGGATTGCTTTTGTAATGTCAGCAATGGAGGAATAATAGTATTAGTTCTCTATGCCATGCAACAACCACAGCAACAGCACCAACAACAACAACAACAGGACTTAGGGTTTGCCTTATATTTTGTTATTGTTTTTTTTCTTTTTTTTTTCATAAAATTGGATGGGTTTTCTGCTCCAGTAGTTCTGTTTTGTTTGTGTTTACTAAGTGTTTATAGATTAATTTTCTAAAATTTTCGAAAATTGTCCCTGCAAACAGTGAATGAATGATACTCTCTCGTTCGAGTCTGGGCGAGCATAAATGCGTTTCAATGGTTTTATTTATTGATTGACATTTATGGTAATCATTGCATGTTTAATCCTTAACTTCTAATTTCTAATTTATTTGACCTGACAATTAACTTTCCGCTTGTTGGCTCTATCTATCTATCCTATTTCGTTCATATTGTAGAATAATTTTTTTTTTCCATTTTGTTTTTGTTGTTCCCTTTTGAAGAACTTCTCGTTCTTCTTGTATCAATCTCAAGTTATTGTAAATAATTTGGGCAAAAGCCATTAAATTTTTGTGGAGTGCAAATTTTACCCTAGACTGATTTTACAAACGGATTTCGGATTTCGGATTAGAAATAATACACTTCCATCTCAACTTTATGAAGCACTAAACACGTACATTAAAGACTTCAGATTCATTAATCTCTATACATATAACAATAAGTTTATAAGTTCTCACAACTATACGTTATGGCACAACTAACTACGTGTATGGTTATGGGTACGGGGAAGGGTACGGGTACGGGTAACATGGGTATGTGGAAATATACGAGCATTCATGTATCTGATTATTCCTTTCAAATTTTAAATTTAAATTCAACATTTACACAATATAAAAGACAATAATAACAACAAAAACAACAGTAAAACAAACGAAATAAAAAAAAAAGAAACAAAAAAAAAATAAAAGAAAAACAAAAACAAAAACAAAAGAGGAAGAGGAAGAAATATTTAGCAGTGCTCGTGTCTGCATTAATGTCTACTCCTGTACTCGTGTGAATACCCATTCGTATGAATGTAAATTTGTCAGTTTACCAATAATTCAATGCAAATATATGGTATTCTGGTATTCGTAATGTCATTTGTATCCAATGTGAAAAAGTGGTAACACATCAAGGTTGCTGCTCGTGCGAGTGTATCGGAACGTGTGTTGAAATTGTCATAAAACAGAAAATGACTTTACTACAGAATTGAACATCCTTGTGGACATGATGATTACTATAATGACTATGATGAGCATATCGTTCACCAATGAGAATAATGAAAATGGAGATAAGTATGAAGGGAATGAGTGTAAGTTTTGTTACTGCCATCAGCAGGATAGGGCACGATGCGAAGTCAGTCAGGGCATCCGTATATCCATGTATCCGTATATCCATGTATCCATGTATCCATGTATCTATGTACCCATGTTGGTGAATGAGACGAGTTCCCACAGCGCAACAAATACATCAACAGTAATGACCACTGTTGCTATTTCTGTTGTCATTGATGTGATTTGATTCTTTATTGTTGCTGGGCTTGTAATTAAGTATGAATTTTTCATGATGCCGCATAATTGGGGTTTGTATGAATTCATATTGGAGCATAGAAAGCGAATTCCGTATTCGTGGATTGTTTCGCATGCATTAGTGTTAATGTGTCGCATTGGAAATTGCTGTTGCCGGAAGTTGCATTTAGTCACTCGCCGATTCAATGGGAACGATGGTATTTGTATACATTTAACATCTGAAAGTCACCTTTTCATTATTGTTTTCTGGTTTTTTTTTTTTGTTTTTTTTTTTCTTTTTGTTGTTCAATACGGTTGATAGCTTTTTAACATTTAGCATCGATTTATTATTTCCTCTGTAACATTATGCTGAGAACATTTATTAATAGATGTCAGCCAGAACTGTTGCTCATTAAAATAACAATTATGTGTGCGCGGTAGGAATGTTAAAACGATGTAAGGCTTCGGAAATTTTTAAAATTTTCATTAAATTTAATAGGAAAATAATAAAATAAAGTGAATAACAGTTCAATGAGTAAAAGTTCATTTAAATCAGTTACAAATGAGATACCGGTAAAATAGCGAAAAAAGTGTATAAATTCTTATATTTTTATTTGATTGATAGTTACCTTTATATCTCATACCTGCGATGATCAAGCAATCAAATCTGTAGGAGTTGTTCTTTCTTTTAGCTTTCTTAAAAGTAAAGTTATGACTCTTTAAAATCATAACTTAAGTGTCAAAACTGACGTAACTATGAATTAACTCAAGGAAGTTTATAATAAACATGTTTTACTTAAGCAAGGTTGATTACTAAAACAAGGTTTAATTAAGCAAAGTTGATGAATTTAGCACGGCTTAGTTACGCAAAGTTGTTGACTTCAGCATGACTTAATTAAGAAAAGTTGATTTCTAAAGCATGGTTTAACTAAGCAAAGTGATAACTTAAGCATAATTTAATTTAGTAAAGTTGTTGACTTCAGCATGACTTAATTAAGCAAAGTTGATGATTTAAGCATGACTTAATTAAGCAAAATTGTTTACTAAATCATAGTTTAACTAAGCAAAGCTGATGAGTTAATTAAGCAAAGTTGATAACTTAAGCATGATTTGATTAAGAAAAGTTAATTACTTAAGCCTTTATCAAATGAAGAAAAGTTGATGATCACCTAATTAAGCAAAGCTGATGACTTGGGCATAAGGTAATTAAACAAAGTCGATAACTTAAGCATGACTTAATTAAGGAAAGTTGTGACTTAAGCATGGATTATGGTCCATGACGCCTTATGCTCCACTAGAAGTAAGTAAGTAAATATTGAGATTTTAGTTAAGAGTGGTAGAGGAGGTGTGCATGAAGCAGTGGCGCTTATAAAGGAATGCTGCAACTAGTTAAATCTTCAAAACGGATTATTATGGTCATTTAAGTTTTGATTATTGGGTGATATATATATTTTAGCAACTTCTACAATATCTGTTAAACAAAAGACGTAATTTTTCTGCGAGTGATTTCAAACACCTAACATATGATCTTGTAGATCTGAAGAGAGTATATTCACTTGGTCTCTTTATATGAGGACGCTGGATTTGGTCTAATTGCATGAAGGCCTGTTTCACAGAGATGTTCTACATATTGGTAGTGAGTTTAACTTGTTACTAGCTCCTTACGGTCCTGACGGGTACATATACCGGTACCTCTAGGGAGGTGTTCATTCAAGAAACAAATTTGATTTTTGAAATCAATTATGATGAAAGAAAACATGTTTCTTAATAGAAACTATTGGTTTAATAGAGAGGTATTTCAAAAAGTAATAAATTGCAACATTAAATTTTTTATTATTTTTAATTAATCAAGTTTTTAACTCATCATAAAGCTGTCTCGAGTATTGTCAAATACTCATCATCAGTGGTCTTGGAATTATTTTTTATATTAAATTATTTTTTTTATAAATATATGTAAATATAATTACTTACTTACTTAGAATCTGACGCAGCATATCTTATCAGGCGCCTCAACTTGATTATTTCACCTGAGACATGGTCTACCTCTACGTCTGCTTCCTTCAACTACTGCTTCAAATACTAATACTTTTTTTGCTGAAGCATATTCATCAGTTCTCATGACATGACAAAGCCAGGGAAGCCGCTGAATGTTATTTAGCAGAATTATATCAACGTCGTAATAAAGCTCGTACAGCTCGTAATTCATTCGTATGCGGCATTCGTCGGCAACTCGTAGAGGACCAAAGAACTTACGAAGAACTTTTCTATTTATAATTATAATTATTCGTGAAAAATTCATACTCTGTCACAATTGTAGCTCAGAGTCAGTGTTCAATAATTTTATTACATTTACATGATGCGAACTTTTCCAATACTAGTAAGAAAAGTGAGATGTGTTTTGGTAATCGACAAACATCATATAGTACTTAGGCTTATTTGAAAATATATATAGTAGCCTAGTTTTATATTGTGCTGAAGTATCATTAGTTCTCTTATTTAAAGTATATAAGTCATATTATTATATAGGTCATGCAAAAACTTATTGAACAGAATTCCTTATAGGAAGAATGTCTGAGGTGAAGAGCTAAAACCCAAAGGTGAAAGAGCTGATTCTGAAGGCACGCATGCCTATTTCTTTAGTTTAAAGTAAACTACTTAAATATGATAAATGACTACTAACCGTATGCCACACTTCAAAGTAATTTAATTTTAAATAACGCTCCCAATATACGTCTATCCGACTAAATTTCTGGATAGCTTTTTGTGCTATTTTTCAATTCGATAAACGTATACGTAATAGTTGTTGAAAATGGTTTCATCTAAAAAATTTAATTAAAGTAAAAGTCTCAGTAATGTGATTTTTGCTTGACTACTTGGTAATGTGAGTCTTTTTTCTATTGGAAAACGTAAAATCACTGAATGGGAACAATAGGAGCACAATTTACCTTTAAACCACTTAACCACTGCTCTGCTTCGGATTGATTACCGAACTTAATTGATTTCATTGTAAATTTTCGAAGACTTCGACGACACAACTGCTGTCCTTCATAAATATTTCACTAATTCCATTTTAAAATGATTGCAATCATAAGTTACATTCGGTATTGATTAAAAGTTGACTTGCTTCAGAAATTTAATCGAGAATTCTTAGAATCGAAAGTCTTTAATATACAATGGCTTGTGTAAACATGTCGGAGGGTGAAGAGAAATACTTAGCTCGATAAAATTCGATATGAAGTTTTATTTGATTAAATAAATAAATGAAAACTTTTTAGTATAGAGTTTTAGTTTCTGCATTAGGTCGGTAAGTGGATATGTGAATATTTTGTATGCTATTTGATATGTTGATAGCACAAATAGCAATGTACCGAGGATTCATTCGAAGAAATGCACCAGTTAACATTTGATTTGACCCTTCGATTGCATTCCATATTTACGAGCAACCATTGAACATTAAATTTTAAGTATTTTTTTAGCGCTTTTCTCATGATTAAGATTCTCCATATCATCCTCCTGACCTTATCTTACCTTTCGTTCGCCACTTAAACATTATCATTGCTTTATTAGAGTCCTCCTTTCACGAGTCCTTGTGAATACTTTGCTGCATTTATAGTTCGATATGTAACTGTCGGCACGATATGTGCATGCACTCGTATCCGTTTGGGTCCGTGTCGATGTCTCGATGTGTCGATGTGTCGGTGTGTCGGTGTATCGATGTATCTTGTATCTGAGTATCCACATGGTGTTTGAATGTCGTTGGAATGAACGTTTTCAAAAATGCGGAATTGTTTTTGCACTTTTATTTAAAGTCCCATCTTAGAGTTTATTTGCTTAGTGCAAGTATTGCAGTGCATTGCGAATATGGCGAGCGCTGACGAGTACCGTAAAAATAAGGTCAATTGCTTTGTTACTAATGGGAATGAAACTATTAAGCTTTATCATTTGCTTACATTTTTATTAACAGTTCTCGAATAATTTCCAATACACACATGTGCATTAAATACTTTGTAATACTTCGTCGTGGGGAGGTTGCCCTCACCCCTTGCACGAGCACGCATGAAAAATTGCAAATAAAATAAATTATTGTACTGTCGGTGCTGGTAAAATAATTTTTGGAGATGCTGAAGTTGAAGCTGAAGCGTTTCCAGCCAAGGAATATGAGCTGTGCTCATTTTTTTCTGATTATTCAACTCATTGAAGCGCGGAGGCAAACCTGTGGGTCGATTTCCATTCCGTGAAGTAGCTAGGCAATAAAAACATATTGCGCACTTCTGCGATATTTTACGCATATACATTCATATACAAGCCTACTTACTTACAGTTTTCTCATTATAAAAATTAATGATAATTTATTGATAAATTACTATTGAATTGAGAGGGATGGTCTGCAAAAATACAGTGTTCAATAATTGCTAACGAAAGTGTTCATTTAGTGTGGTCTCTTCTATTGCCAAGGAACACTAAATGAGAAGCTATATTTGGAATTATAAAAATAAATCAGATGATGGTAATAATGATAATTCAAATGTGATTTTTGCATATTGTATTTAATGAAGCATTTAATTTTCCTAAATAAAGAGAATATAGTGGGACCTTATCTGTCAAACAAAAATTGTTGAGTAGAAAAAGTAACAGGTTGACGGTTTGTGCAACCTTAGCTACTTGTAGATAAACATGATTAGTCATTGCTTCTAATTTGACAGGCACGAGTTCTAAGCCCGGCACTTGCAGTCCAAACAAATTATATACAGACTTTAAACTAATTAAAAATTCGATTATTTCTTAAGACCACTGATGATGAGTATGATCACCCAAATTTCAATAAAATTAACTAAATTTTTGTGTTTGTCCTTTCCTTCTTTCTTTCCTATTCGAAAACCCTCTAAATTGTGTATTAATTTTTAATTAAAATTCGCAATGAATCCATGGAAATTGTAGACATATTCACATACCTAGGTTGTCCCTTGTATAAGACAAAATTGGTCAATCTACGCACTCAGTATAGAGAAGATGCCCTCATCTAGTGTTTTTGGGACAAGAAAATAAAGATTGCAATGATCAAAATACCGAAACACATAATCGTACCAGCTATGAGTGCAAAGTCATACTAGTACAAATCGAAAAGGAACTTCATCTGAGAGAAATGTGCATGGTATGTTGGATTAGCGGAGTAACAATGATGTATAGGACACAAGAGATCTTAATTTAAAGTAGTAGAAAATGAATGAAGCCCCTTGAAGGTAGTAGAAAATTGTTTTGCTTGATGCAATGCAACAAGAATTCTGTCTTCACTAGTAGCACCATATCATGAGCTAAGTTTGGTTGATGGAAAAGGTCAGTGGCGGAGCTAGATCAACTCTGCACGTCGGCAACATCAGAATTGCGAGGCCCCCTTTATAATCCAGTTGTAAAAGTAAATAAGTTACATTCACTAATACGACAAAGCATGATTGAAAGTTTTATTGCTAATCAATTTAAAATAAACACAAATTAAAATAAATGAATTTTCCTACTTTTAGTATCAC
Organism: Teleopsis dalmanni; assembly: GCF_002237135.1. NCBI lineage: Eukaryota > Metazoa > Arthropoda > Insecta > Diptera > Diopsidae > Teleopsis > Teleopsis dalmanni. The sequence goes on from NC_051848.1 coordinate 44,777,913, forward strand.
CCTATTTTTTTTCAAATTATATCATAATGAAGATAGTCTCTCTTGGACCAACATACTTTTCTAGTACGTCTTAAACAATTTTAACTTTGCTTCTTTCTTTTCGTCGAAGCTATACTGACTGAAACTGTGAACATGAATCTGATTACTACATTAGGGAATACTTCGAATATAGTTAATGCCATTATCAAACCAAATTGCTCAAAATATTTATTAAGTGCTTAGAATCCACAGTCAGTAACTTTTTGCGAGACCCCTGCGGGCGCGAGGCCGTCGACATCGCTGACGCCTAGCGACGCCACTGGAAAAGATAAATACTGAGGAAGACACTATGAAGTTAGATACTGAAAAACTGAAAAGGAAAGTAAAATTTAAAGCGGCTGGCGGTGCATAAATCTAATTGAAGAGACATTCTAGAGCTGTGCACTGTGAAGTTATCAAATAAACAGAGTTCAGCTAAATTGAATAAGGAAAGTAAGAGAGAGAACAGGTTCTAAGAAACTTTTATAATGATTATTTGTTTAATTTCAAATTAAGTTGAGTGATAATAAATTTGCATCAATACCGCTTTACTTTTTTTTAAAGAAAAAAGCGAATTTTCCAATTTTTTAATAAAAATAAAAATCAAAAATTTTTGCTGAAAAATATATTGAAAATTTTAAAGAATTCACTTTAAGATAGAACTGCTCCACATTTCGCTTCTTGGTCACCAGCTTTCATCAGTAAATATTTTTGTATGCAAGAAACTTTTGACGCTTATTTTCATAAATGCAACGGACGAGTATCGCATTTCGAGTGAAGTGGCGAAAATTTTATCACTCGTGAAAATGCAGTGAAAAACTCTACAAACTCTGCGTCGGAGTGCTCCATTTTTCCTTCCATTTGTGTTGTACTCGCACTCTTCGCAGTGAAGTGCTCGCAACACGTATCTGGCAACATTTATTTAGCACATATTTAAACAGTCCAACCATTTAAATAGTCATGAAAAGTGGCAGTTCTTATTTGTATCTACGCAGGTTTGATGTACGTGTAATTAAAAATATTCATGCGTTCGTATCAATTTCTCAGCGATGTACGAAATGTTTCAGCTGTCGACTTTCACGGCAAATTAAGTGTAGATTGCGCCAGCAACTGAACAAAAAGGATAACACTCCTTCACTATGATGTATTAAATAAATAAAATCGCTGACAGATGAAAACAGGATACAAAACCGAATTGTTTAGTTAATACAACATCTCAACATCCTCAACATCCTCAACGTTTGGACATCAATGAAATTTATATACTCTACCCACAGTCGAGTTAGAAAATTCAGACAGCATTTTCGGCTGCAAAATGCTCGTTAATTGTTAAATTAAAAAAAGTCGATTAGATAGACTATATAGTGAATTTAAATGCACATTCAGTTCGTAAAATATCCTAACGTAAATGATAAATGGATATTGGAAATTAATTATAAAAAATTAAATAAGGAAAACGTATAACTTCTTAAGCACCTTACCAAATCTTCTTTGATGGAGCTAAGATGGAGCGCGAAACCTATGTCCGCTTTGTATTCCATTTTTTCTTTATTTCGAAAAGATATATTCTTACTCCTTGCATCGGACAAGAAACCACAAATTATAAGGTCGATCGAGTTTATGTTATTAAAATGACACCTATGCGGTATTTGAATAAAGGCGTATAAAATGGACCAACAAAGCACCTTTAAACTATTCTTTTATTTTTCACAAAAAAAAAAAAAAAAATTCTCTAACACGTACCTACATATTGAAGAGCTTGTTGAATTATATAAACCCATTAAGAGCACCCAGAAAAAAGTTTGCGAAAGACAAAAGTTCTGTGAAAGGTCGATGAAAATATGCGACTACATTTCCATAAACTGACTATCGGGTTTTCGCATTCTAAGCAGATTAAATATTTTTTTTCAGAACGCGTATTCACACAATTATCTTATGTTGAGCCTTTTCTGTGTTAGTGCATCTGGGCACTTTTACTCAATGATGGCTGCAGAGTCCCACCCATCTCGCTGACTAATTTGAGTATTTCTCATAATCTTCGTTATTATTCAATGATTGATCTAAGATCTGCGTACCGTCCCGTGCGGTTAGTGATACACAATTATCTGAACCAATCTATTTTCTTCATTGTTGAACTTATATTTTTCAAATAAAAATATATTTAAAGGGAAAAACCTTAAAAGTTACCTACCATATGAGACTTCAAACCATTAAAGTAACTTTTTCGGGATGTTTTGTAGAAAGACTAGAGAAGAGAAGAGAAAAGAAGAGAAGAGAAGAGAAGAGAAGAGAAGAGAAGAGAAGAGAAGAGAAGAGAAGAGAAGAGAAGAGAAGAGAAGAGAAGGGAAGAGAAGAGAAGAGAAGAGAAGAGAAGAGAAGAGAAGAGAAGAGAAGAGAAGAGAAGAGAAGAGAAGAGAAGAGAAGAGAAGAGAAGAGAAGAGAAGAGAAGAGAAGAGAAGAGAAGAGAAGAGAAGAGAAGAGAAGAGAAGAGAGTTTCTTACGTTGTGGAACTCTAGCATTTAATAATCTAATACTGAATCATAAGCAGGCAATATAAAAATACAATATATGGTAAATAGTATTATTGCACTCCAAACAAAGTGGGCATAACCTGTTAACACCGAGGTCAAGACGAAAATTGTATTTGATGCAGGTGGTACCAGTGATCCCACTAATAAGTAGGCTACAGTCATTGCGACGTAGAACTATAAAAAAACCTCGTATATTTGGCAGCACTGTTTCATTGCTATATGTGTAATGGAAATGTGTTCCTACTGCAAACGTACCAGGATTTATTGACAACATATTTTCTTACTATATTAAAAATTTGTTTGCCTCAAAGTACATGTTGCTTGTCCTAGAGAGTTTTTTTGGAAATCGAGCGCCCTTGAGTCAATATATATATCCTTGGTTTTTAATCTAAGTTCAATTTTTTCAATTTTAGTTTAATTTTAGTATTTGGTATTAAGTATATAGTTGCATCATGCCCTCTACGTATAATGAAAGATCAACAAATATAATGATCTAATTTGATTCCTTAAAATTGTAGATATCAAGTTGCTCTTCAATTAAAATTTTTATTAATATGTTTGTTTCAAAAATAAATCTATAATTTTTAATAAATGTCTTTCGAATGCCTCATACTCTTACCTGTTATATTCCATACTTATATCTGAGTTCATAGGCTCATAAAGACATAGTCTCTTGATGATGGAAAAGTTTAATAGCCGGATGAACTTAAAACACTCAGCTTTTTGTATGAATTTATCATTTTAGAGAAAAATTAATATTTTGCTGTCAATCGTAATGATTTACTATTTTTAATAATCCGGTGCATTGCATATATTTGAAACCAAATATAGGTCAAACAATTTAATTAGTTACTCACCTCTCATTTTGGTTTACCAATCACCTTCAGAGGTCTATAAATTAATTCTTGCGGTTGACTGCTTTTGCTTGTTATGTTGGTGACTTCTGCGAAATTGATGTTTCGCTTTTCACTCAGCAGCTTTAAAAAGTTCATAAAGTACATCGATGTCAAAACATTTGGCCGGCTTAGTGACATATTTCAAAAAGGTGGCAAAGCAAATAAATAAATCACTCATCTATTTAAAAGAAACTTTATTGGTTCTAGACAAATAATGGAATGTTTCTGAATAATGCATAAAAAATTATTCCATTATATTAAATAATATCTTAGCCTACATTTCCTATTTTGGTCATATTCGCAATTTATCTGGTAAAAAATAGTAACCAACAAAATGGGGTGATGGCATCATACCTATAAGATGTCGCAGCCATTATGCTCTAATTCTGTTATGAACAGATTAAGACATCAGAATAAATAGGGGCAAAAAATTGTATGCAATCCACAACTATTTTTAAATGAATTAAAATTTATTTTGTAAGTACATTATAAAATATAAATAGGTGTACAGTAACATATTTCTCATAAACCCTACCTATATATCCAGCCTGAAATTTATTCTCCAGATGGCTTACTTCAAAAACGAACATCATTCTGCACTCATTTAGGTTTCTGGTCATGAGTAATTCAATGGTTCCGAAACGGTTCACAAGCCGACAAATTCGAAGTTGGTTAGTCTAAATCAGTATATAAAAACATAGAGCACAGTATATAAAAACAATTTATTCGGGATGAACTGGGCTGGCTCTAAAGGCAATCCAAAAACACAAAAACCTCAATCTAGTTAGCACAAACATAATAAGATGCTCAGTATAAATTAATTTGAATAACACTATTGACCATGAATTATGTTTCTATATTACCCTCACATGACTCAGTATTAGAGTATTTAGAACTGGAGTCCGATATCGTATGTAGTTTTATTATTAACTCCTTACTTCTTCCAAACAGTCTTCGCTTTCTGAAAAGAAACAAAAATTTTTAAAATTATCAATATGAGTTTCACAGTATAATGGACCTTCACAGTCTACGGGTGGTGATTGTTTCTACAAAACATTCCCTAAAGACGATTTCAGTGTGTTAAAGATTTTCATACGGTAGCTTTCAAAGCCTAACAAAAAAAAAAAAAATTGAACAAAATGCAGAAACCACCTTTGTTTATTGACAGATAATTGTATTGACAACATATTCCAAAACAAAACTATTACATCTGCTCAGGATGAGAAAACAAAATAGTCAGTTTAGGGAAATGTGATATTCGCAGACATTCGTCGATTCAAATTTTCGCAAAGTTTCCGTTTATCGAGAACCCAATAATTGGTGTAAGTCAGTGGGTCACAAAATGTGACATTGCTGAGGTAAGTAACTTATCGAATTCAATCGTTTGAGATAATTTGAAACGTTAAAGGTAAATATCAAATCTCTTCATATGGGTTTCTCATATCCTCACGAAAAAAAAATTTTTGCGATGACGTTATTGTTTTGCTTAACAAACGTCAAAATATATTTTGAAAGCAGTAGTATTGATTACCGGAAATGGGTTATCTACAACAATGGTAAATTCAAGATATTAAAGAGTAAAATTGAGGATAAGAAATGGATTACCTGTAATAATGTTAAACCCCAGAGATCATGAAATAAGAAAGATAAACCAACTCAATTTACAAAGATTGACATCTCAAAAAGATGATGATATCTGTTTGGTAAGTGGAATTCCAAAGAAACTTTTTTTATCTTTTTTTATCTTTTTTCTATCCTTTTTTATCTTTTTTGTATTCCTTTTATCCTTTTTCTATCCTATATTATCTTTTATTGAACACTGTGTTAATCAATACAAAAGTGTGGTGTCTACACCGAGAGAAAAAAAAGTGAAAGGAACAATAATTCTTATTTAAGAAAGACAAGAAGAAAATACTTGATATAGGTGATGAGTTCCAACAAGTGGATTATGCAGGAGTTGCCAAGATGAAGAAGAGGTAAAATCTGTCAACCATTTCTTATGTCTCTGTTCAGGACTGCAGACAAGGCGACTTTAATGTCTTAGGGAACGCTTTTTCACTGGCTTTGAAGAGATGACAAAAGCAAACTTATCGAATCTCCTCAACTTTATCTGGAAAACCAAATGGTTTAACAAGGATGACAAAGGTTAGCAATTCGTTTCTCCCGGCATAAATTTTGACGACATCACAATGTGCAATATATGCCTCCTAGTGGAAGTGCTGAGAACTGTCAGCACCTAACCTAACCTAACACTTTTGCTTCGAATAAGAAAGTAAAGAATTACTAATACGTTTTTTGGAATTGAAAACCAAAAATTTGATGTATCAGAGAGATACATACTTATATGGTTTTTAATTTTCATAAAAAAACACTTTCTCAAGAACTTTAAATTTATACTCAATTGGCTAAACATTTTGTAGGACAATGAGTAACCCAATCTATTCTGGCAAACTTTTAAGTTATTACCTAAAATTGTTCATATATCTATTAAAAATGTATTATAAAATAAATTTTTGGCACAAAACTAAATCGCTTTCTACTTTCTTTTTGATGCAATCTAAATTACATATTGTGGCAAAAAAAGTCTGTATTAAATTTAAATTTCATATAGTGAAGTGTTTTATATTACATATTAAAATATCTTCCCTTTATTATAGCCAAACTTAAAAATAATGAGCACATAAAAATTGTTTTAAATCCATTTCATACGGTTATACAAAACTTAAGTCACATACTGAATCCAACAAAAACCAACAAACAGAAAAACAAAAAAAAAAAAAATTAACATAATTGTAATTTAAGAAATAAATTTGTAACTCAAGTAAAAATAGAAAATCCCAAAATTATAAAAAATAATGTAAGCTACAGTACAAAAAGTCTCGAATCGCAGTTAAAATACTAAAATAAATTTTACATATCGTAGCAACGCTTATCATTGCAATACAGAAATATCTCAACTTCATCAGAGTTCAAGTTTCAAAGAGATAAAAATATATTAGGTTGAAAAAGTACTTTCGCTAAACTCATAACCTACAGTATCTTTCGTATTGTAGTAGTAAAGTAATTCTTGCAGTAGTTCGAAGTCGTAAGTCGTAGTCGTAAGTAGTAAGTTTTATAGTCTAGGGTAGGAAAGTTGTTAAAATTAGTACGTAAACTGAGCAAGATAAAAATCAAAATTAGTTTCTGTCTTAATACAATACAAAACTGTTGGCAAAAGAACTCGTAATTAGTATGGTAAATGCTTTTAATATGAGACGAAAGACTCATATAGAGCAACATCGACACGAAGACTACAACCTTTGACACTCAAAGGAAGACTAAATGTCCTTAAACAACGCAAGCAACAGTGAACAATCGTTTGTTTGCTGCATTAACGTTCACGAATTAAAGCTTAACTTTTGCTCACAAACTGTCACGAACAGCAAACGAAAGGACCAGTTGGATTTTGACGAAGTTAGCCAAAAGCTACGAGTTGTTGGTGGTCCTTTGCAACACAAAAACAAAAACAAAAACAATTTAATATTTATATATAAAAAAAATAAAAAAAAAATAAATAAAATAAAATAAAATAATTATTATTATAATTAATATGATTTATTAAAAATTATTTAAATAAAAATAAAAATAAAATATTATTTTAATAAAATATTCTTACTTATTCTGTGTGGGCATTCGCTGTGTTAACCGAAAAGCTCTCGTAAAGCTCCCGCAAAGCTTCACGTAGGGAGAGTGCTTTTATGGCCGACAACGCACGCAACGTAGTCCAAACGAAGCCAATGAGAGCGAAACTACGAACGCAACGAAGCAGCCTTTTCGGCGTTCGTAACGTAAAACGTAACGTTAAGGAAGTAACATAAAACAAGTTGCGCTGTTGTAGGTTTAAGCACCAGCAATTGGTGGCGTTGCAATTGATGCCAAGTTTTTAGTCACAATTTGTACTTCTAATGTTCTGCATGTTGTTAGTTACGTACGCGGATGACTAATAAAACTTTTCTGGGAATTAACTTTAAACGACGCTAATCAAAAATTAACTCTGACAAACGAAACGAATTCGAGACGAGAACGCATGTTGTACTACGGGTAATTAAAAATTTATAAACAAAACACAAAATACTTAATTAAAAAAAAAACAAAAATATTCAAAAAAAAAAAACAAATGTAATTAAAAAAAAATAAAAATAAAAAAATAATTCAAATTCAATTTTAATTTAAAAATACTGTTGTACTGACGTACTGAAATATTGAAATATTTATAATGAAATAAATTAATTTGAAAATGAAATATTAAATGCAATTAACAATACTACAACGTAATTATAATAAATCAAGTCAATAACAAAAAACAAAAAAAGAGTAAAAAAGTAAAAAAGTTCAACTAAAACACGAATATCTATATAAATATTTTTTAATTATTCAGTTTATTAATTATAACAAAATGATGTGTATTAATTACACGTTAAATGCGAACTAAATGTGAATTGTGTGCTAAGGTTGTAATAATAGTGAGTGTTCTCAATTAATATTAAAATAATTCATTCAACTAAAAAAGGATATTGCGGCAAATGTGCTCGTTTCACTTAACAAAGACGGTTGGTTGGTTGGATTGTTGGTTGTTGGTTCATGTGACCCAATGTCGGTGGTGTATGCTTGTGTATATAATTTATTTATTTTTTTTATTTTTTTTTATTTTTGGTTTCATATTAATAAACTGTTAAACCGACAAAAACCAAAAATATTTCACCATTTTAATTATAATTATTATTATATTTATATTTTTTTCCACTAGCTTTAATTGCATTTTAATTAGCATTATTTATTGCCATACATTCTGAGCGACTTTTTAACGTACATATATAAATTTATGTGACTTTGGACTTCTGTTGACGTATTTTAAAATTGAAATTAACTTTAATACATTTAACATTTGATCAAATTCCATTAAAAGTGCAATAATACTAAATATAGAAGCACATGTGATTACAATGAATTTTTTTTGTTTTATTTTTTTTTGTTTTTTTGAAATAAATACCATAACAAAACTCTTGGGATTGAGACGACGTAGGCGAAATTAATCATAAATTTTAAATAAGCTCCAGTGTAGTTGTAATTTTGCAGTACGTCAGCTGTTGCTTCGCGGAATATTCCTTTTTCGGTTTTTTATTGAAATTGCACAGAGACATGATACTATCTTCGGTACAATTAAACTACATAGATAGAAACTACATTGAGTTTTGACATTTAACATACCATAGACCATTTCTGAATTGGAAGTACTTAATTTCTCAGTAAATAATTTTTGTTTATAATGATCGTTCACAGACAACAACCAATTAATATACGTAAAAGCAGGTAATAACCCGCCAATGGCGGATCTAATTAAGTAATTTTCTATTATTGCCTCATGTGGAGCTACGATGGTTTACCTTAATTCCCTCCTGTGTGTTTTCCTGCTAAGTACAGCGACAGAAGTCTTGCATATTTAAAACAAAAGAGCATACAAAAATAAAATATTAACATAAAAAATAAAAACACATGAAATAAAACAACAAAAAATAAATACATAAAAAAATAAATAACAAAAACATAAATATATAAAAATAATAACAAAAACCAAATATATAAGAAAAATAAGTAATAAAATATAATATAAAATATATAATATAATATAAAATTGTTATTTCAATTAAAAATAATAAAAAAATTAATAATATATAAAAAATATATAAAATATATAAAAACAAATATATAACAAAAATAATTAAAAAAATAATAAAAAGAAACAACACATTAATAATATAAAATTGATTTTTAAATAAAAGTTATTTATTTATTTTTAAATATAAACAAATTATATAATAAATGAATATATAAAAAACTATGTAACACAATAACAAAAACTAAATATATAATAAAAATAAATAAAAAAATTGAAAAGAAACAGTAAAAGAATATATATAAATAATTTTTTTCCAGTTTTTTATTTTTAGTTTAGTTTAATTAATTAAATTAATTTTTATCTTAACTCACAAATAAATAAGAAAATAAATAAACAATTTATAATTATTATTGTAATGAAATAATATTTAGTTCTTATTTACTTATTATTTTACTTATTTTAATAAATAAATATATAAAAAAAACTACTACATAAAAAAAAAAAACTAAATATAAGAAACAAAAGAGGATATGAATTTTTAAAATATAATAGAAATCTTGCATAATAAAAAATGAGCGTAAAAACAAATAATAAAAAATCAAAATATTTAAAATAAATAATAAAAACGATATAAAAGTAAACAAATATTAATGTATATGAAAAACTATAACATTTTTATTTATTTCTATAAATAGTAGAAATAAATAATAAACAATGAATATGTGAAATATGTAAATAAAAACTAAATACATAAACAAATATAAATAAAGTAAAATAACAAAAACAAATATATAAAAAATATAACTAAAAATAAATATATATATATATAAATACGAAATAAAATAAAAATATAAAAATCAGTAAAACAATTAACAAATAAATATATGAGAAAAGTAACTAAAAATATAAATTTAAAAAAAAAAAGATAAAAATTGAATGAAATAATAGAACATAAATTTTAAAAAAAAATGTATAAAAATACATACAAAAATTATAATAGAAAAAAAATAAGAAAAACAGACTATTCTTTCTACAGGTTATCTCTAAAATATCTGAAGGGTATTTTCAGTTTACCAGCGGCTAACTTATGCACAGATATATGTATGACTACCTTTCAGCAAATATTTCGCAAAATTGAAAATAAAAAATAAATAAAAATTTTGAACACTCACTGTAAAAATTTTAAACAAAACATAAATACATGAAAATAAAAAATTAAAAATAAAGTAAAAAAATTTATAAAAAAATTAAAAAAAAATAAATTGTACATAAAAATATAATAAAAGAGAAACGTAAAATAAATACAAACAGAAAGTAAAACAAAAAATAGAAAATCGTACTAAAAAGAAACAACATATAAACATACATATAATATAAAAAAAAATTTTATATAACAAAAAAATTACGAAAAAAATAAAAAAAAAAAATGTAATAAATTTTATAAATATAAAATAAATATATGTATAAAAATTACAAAAATGCATACATAAATATAAAAAAAACGTGAGGAAGAAAAAATTTATAATGAAATAGTAAAAATAAATACGAAATATTAAACACATAAAAAAATTATAAAGATAATATATATAAAAAATAATAAAAAAATTTATATTTAATATGTATAAATATATATATATATAAATAAAAAATAAAAGATAACACAAAAAAAAGAAGATAACACAATATATAAAATAAAATACAAAACTAAATATATGGAAAAAGTTAAAAAAAAAATAAATAACAAATACATAAAAAATTAGTAAAAAAATGAAAATCTTGAATATAAATAATAAAAATAAACATTAATAAAACTATAGTAAAAAACTAAGAAAAATTGTAAGAATAATAATAAAAAATATTTTATAAAAGAAATAAGCATAAATAAATATATAAAAAATATGAGATATTACAAGAACTGAATATTAAATTATTTTATTTAATAATTAATTTAATAATAAATGTAAATGTGATCATTTATTATAATATATATATAATTTACATTATATGTTATATATCTATATAGATGTATATACGTATATATATATAATATACAATATATATTGAATATTAATGAAAATATAAAAAAAAAAACTGTATGTGAAAAAATTATAAAAACAAAAAAATAAAAAATTAAGTAAAATAAGAAATATAGTAAAATAAATAATAAAAAAAAAACATAAATATAAAATAAATATGTAGAGAAAATAGAGTTGTACATATGGTAGAAAAACTTAGATTTAAAAAAAATATAATAACACACCTCAGAATAAATTGAATTTGAATAACACAGAAAAATGAAAGCAAATTGTATTGCTTTTTCTATTGACTTGCCTGCCGCCTGTCGCCTGCCTTACCGACCACCCGTCTGCCAGGCTGCCTGACTACCTGCCTTCTGTCAGCAAAAGAATGTTGCAACTCAAGCAAAGATTTTAATACAAATAAATGCTTAATAAAGATTCAAAAATAAATAAATTGAGTTTAAATTGAATTTGCATTCATAAAGCTGAAATATTTCTCAGCAAAACAAAATGCTTACCAAAGAAATATTTTATTGAAAGTGAATTTCTCTACCAGAATTCAGAATTGAACTCAATTCAGAATTAAGAATTCACAATTCAAAAATAAATGCATTTCAATAAAATTTCTGTGTTTTCTCACTTATTATTGTGAAATAAAAACAGAACATAGAAATGCATTGGCGAAAAATACATGATTTATAAACATTTAACAATTAATGTTTTCGAAAATGATCTTTAGTTTTTAATTAACAAGAATTTTCCATCACCGAAGTTATATCCAAAATATTTCCATTTAATTTATCACATTATCTATCAATTATTCAGAGAAATGCGTATACTGAGTAAGCATCTTTCATATATTTTAGTATTATTAAAAATTGCTAATTAAGATATGCTTTTAAAATTAATTAAGGTCAGGTCAGTACTATGACAAGATATTAGCGAGGGTCCCACTAGCTTATTATCTTGTCATATTAAGTTTACTGAAGCATTTGCTATAGCTGATTGAGACCCTTTAGAAAGTAAATTCCTACTTTGTGTAACTCACAACGAAGGATAGTCGCTTTCTACACTTTCTTCACATCTCCAGCAACAGACATTAAAAGGCAATCTGTTAACTGTCCTATCAATAATCCGCCACAAAGCTACCTAATACTTTTCTATGAGATGACGAAATAACATTACTATATTTTTTATAATATCAGCACTAACATACATACAGATATTTGTCTGATCACAAATACACTCTACTGTGTGTGTTAGTGAGAGAGAAAGGACTTCTTTTTACAATTAACTAGCACCCATCATATCTATAGATAGCTGCTTAGTAACCCGTCAGCATTTTATTTGTAAAATTTATGATTTTTATAAGATCGTTTGGTTTTTTCTAATTTACTGTGGGTCAAGCTGTGTATAGATGTCTGTATGGTTATCAACAATAAGACTAGCAATAGTACTGCACATTTTAATGAGAACCATAGATTTCTTCCCATTTACTAAGAACTAATTTACGCACTGATGTCTGCATATAGATTTAGCGTCAAACCTATGATGAGAATAACAAGTTGGCGGGGTACTTCAATGAGATTGATATTTTTATTGCATTTACGGAACATTCTAACATAATTACTAAATTTTTTCCACTTTTTTAGCAGTCGATTTACATATAAGCATAATGACCGATAAGCAGATAGATTGTAAAACCATCCAATTCACTGGATATCATTTTGCATACCTACAGATTTCTGTATGGTGATCATTCAGCAAATTAACTATAATATTAACAACTGTATTGAGTATCTTAAACAGTACGATATATTTTTTCAATATTTTTTCAACTGAGCATTAACTTCGGTTTCCATGTCTACATATTGACCAACAACTCGGACGGGTACTATAACAGAATTTATGGGATTCATACTTTTAAATAAAGCTTATATTGCATACAAATGTCAACATAATTTTTTTTATTTGATTTGCTGATATTAAAACTAAGATGTAACTCATTTAAAAATCAATTATAAGATCAGCAATATAGATGGATAAGTCCATCCAGGTGGTTGTACCAACTGTTGGTTTCAGATCGTTTTAATCACTGAGTTTTTCTATTACAAGGTGGCACGATGAGCCAATAGGTCTAAGTGGATTCCTTTTAATCGCCGGGATAACCAAACCTAACCTAACCTTTTTTAGATGAGTATCTTAATATAATGAATTATTTATTTAATTTTTAGAATATATGCAGTGGGCAACAAATCTGAGTAGCTTATCATATGTTTAAAAAACATATTCGTAACTAAAAATGAATAAAGATTAAAAATTTTTTGATGGAAGGAAACCGAATAAAACATTATTGCTAAAAATATTGTTTTTAATTTTTTTTAAGCTTCAATTAATAAATCAAATAATTCAACTAACATGCTTTTAGTTTTATGCACTCTAAACAAATTACTATAAAGTTTATGATCGCTTTAAGTGCATACCACAACAATTGAGAGATTTATAAAAAATTGTTCTGCTTTTCGGATGATAAGTAGTAATATTTTAATGCACTAAAATGAATTCCTTGTTTCCATGACTTACCATCATCCCAATTATAGTAACCACTGGTTTAGAAGGAACCGAAACTTTTTTTGGTTCATATGTAATAATGATGATGCTTCTGTTTGGTATTCTACATCTCATTTTTTGGAGGACTCCAAAAAGCTCTCGCTGTCTTTAATCCTAAAAAATTTACAAATAGTGATTAGCGTGTTTTTTTTGTTTTTTTTTGTTATTTTAAAAACTGTTTAGGCTCCCTCCAATGCAGGATTCAATTCTAGATCATTCAGAAAGTATGGAGATTTAGTGGTGTTTTGCAGCACATTACTCTTTGAAAGGACTAAGCTTTAAACCTTGGATAAGTTATTTCACTTGCACTTCAAATAGTTAAGCAGATTCAGTAAGTGTTTTGCTTTCATATATGCATTTATACTATTTCTATATGAAGTTCAATATGTATATATTCTTTTAAAGTGTAATAAGAGCTCAATTAGGAAGACCTCTTCCCAATTTGGCAACATATGAATTATGTTAATCTGCTTTTTATGGCATTAGTGTGTAGAAGTTTTCCTTATGGATTTCAACTTAAATATTTTTGAAATTTTCAACAGAATTTAAGACTTATTATAAAATTTGCAAAATTTCAAAAAATGGAAATGAATTATGTTGAAATACTAAGAGATATTGAATAAGAAGTAATAAGTACAGTAGCTGATTTTAGAATATAGTAAGAATATTAAACAAAATAAGATTCCTTCCAACTTGAAGTACTGTAAATATGTATTATTTTTTAAATATTTTTATGAATTTCAGTAAAAACAAAATTTTATTAAAATATAAAAATAATAAATAATAATAAATTTGTTGGCACTCATAAAATGTTAATAAAATGCTAATAAAAATTAAAATAAAAAAATATTTACCTCTCCTGCAAATATGTTAAGGAATTATGAATGCATGTCTCAAATATTTTCAATAAAGCCATTACTCTTTTAGTTAGAAAATGTGAAGTAAACTATTTTTAGGTATAAACTTGGAAAAGATTTCTTCTCTAGTTATCCTAACAACGTTCACCTAGTAAAAGTTGGTAATGCTCTTTTCAAATAAGAATTCTGATTTTCCTTTAAACACATAAAATCCAAAACGAAAAACTCTTATACCCTAATGCCCTACAAAGCTGATTATTACATATGTTGCTATATGGCATGAGCATTTGAGGGATAATATCTGAGAATCTGTAATTCAAACAATATACCAAAAAAAAAAAACAGAAAAAAGTTTTTTTATGAAAACTATCTGAATAACATACTTAAAATGTATTTTAGCAATTAATATACTACATCCGAGTTCACAATAAAATAATCTCTTCTAAAGGTTTAGGTGAAAGATGAATTAATGTGAAATGCTTTTTTATATCTTCAAGTATGAGTATGTTTAGATTTAAGTGAGAATTCCAAATCTTAAAAAACAAATGAATAATAATGAAATTCTTTGATTTTACTATTCTGAAGATAAAGACTGTAGTGTATTATATATGTAAGGTTAAGTTAAGTTATGCTGGCAAACCAAAAAGGCCACGCGCATACCATTTAGGTCCATTGCGATACCAGATCGGAGGCTTAATTTTTTAGATATAGTGTGCATAGCGTAGGGTACGCGGCTATTTGCGAATTTTATTAGGATTTCAATAGGAACCTCAGGTATGTGCCTCCAGTCCGGTAAAAATGACAGCCCCAAAGATTTTTGTCGAGTTCTTGAGAGAGTCGGACAATTATATGTATTAAATATATACTTAAAATATATAGTTTTCTTTTACGATTTAATTTTAATTTGAAATCTTTCTATTATCGAACCAATTTAAGAAAATTATGCATTTAGTATTAACAGTATAGGTATATCTATATATATTTATATGTTGTACATATATTATAAAGACACGTTTTATTATTATTATTATTATTAAAACTATTGTCAGGAAATTGTCCAACATCCGGTACTGTGGCCAGAATAGTCATATTGTCCCACATTTTAGTTTCAATTACACAAAACCCTTTAAAGCTTTGTGAACAAAGCCTAAAACAAAATTTGGAGAAGAGCTCTTAATCTGTTCTGGTGATAGAAAATCTATATGGAATACGTTTTTTCTGTATTTTGTTTAAGATGGACAATCACAAATAATATGCATAGTTGTGTTTCCTACTACACTAAGCACGTTTAGTGTAGTACATAACAGTACATATGCAAAAGTTATATACATATGTATATCACTTATTTAATATATCATTTATACAAGCATTCGAATGTTTTCAGAGTACATATTTTTTAATTGAATGAAGGAAAAAAAAATTACATACTAAAAGAGTAGAATGTTAATTGTGAATTTATCACAGTTTTAGATGAGATAAATTGATTTATAAACATATCCACCAAGTAATAAATAAAACTCATCACTAAGATTCTTCGACACAAACGCTGTGGGTAGTGAGTTATGCAGGAAACAAACTCTACATAATAAAAGAAATAGTTAATAATTTTTTAATATTAAAGAAATATATGAGAAATTAAGAGTATTCAATTTTTGTAAACGTAGATATATGGTAAAGCTGACTAAGGGACTTTTCATAACATCTGAATCTCTGGAATAGGAGACATCTCTGTATGGTCGAAAAAGTAATGTTTTAACTTAAAGCAAAATAAACTGAATTATGTTTTAATTCAGTACTTTTTGTCACCCTCCTGATAATAATACAGTATTACAGCTTCTTAGCCTGTTTTATTGGTAGGACGTTGTCATTGTTACGTTAACTGATTATGAAATCTTTCTGTGATGTACTTCTCATTACAGAAATATTTATTTATTTTCTTTGAGTGACTTTTTTTCAGTTTTGAAGTCATCAAATTTATTCTAAAACTTTCTTATGTAGTTTAAGTAGAGTCCATTTATTTTAATATAGCACCAAATAATTTCAAAATAACAATAGTAGTTTTTAAAATGTAAAGATAAAAAAGGTTTTCTGAAAATTTTCTTTGACTTTGGACAATTAAACTATAAACCTCGTTGTTCAAGTCTGAACATTAATCTATTATCTTATCTTGGAGTAGTTAGAACGTCCAATCAGTAATAAATTAAGCATTTATTTTATGCTATTTATTTATATTTATATTCATTTATATTATTATAGTTATTATGTCACTGTAATTAGTGTTAATTTAGGCACATATGCTGCAACATATGTTTCATTACGGCTATTATAACATTGTAAATTAGTAGTTATTTAGGCACATAAGCCGCAATGAAATACTATGATAAAATTTACATAAATTAAAAAAATAAAGTAAATAATACATATACACCTATGCAAATACAAAAATTTTTCAATTAGCAAAGAATGATGACATAAATTAGATCTTGAGATCTAATTTTTAAAAGAAAATTTTTTTTTTACATCTTTTTTTCGCTTTGGACATTCAAAATTTAAAAATTACTTGTATTAAAAAACTTATCACTTATCAAAAATATAGATAGTCAAAGGAATAAAAGCACATATTACATGACTAATGCCTCGTTTACTCTATGTCATTTTAAATGACATTTATAATTGACTGATGCGTCAAATTCGTTTTTACCACTTGTAAGAATGCGTATCATATGACTGCTCGTCTTCATTACACTGACAGTATTTGACATTGAAAATGACAGTGTGAAAATGACGCACATTTGTAGGATTTGAGGATGTTTACGTGATAGATATTAGTTTGTTACTCTATATCTCCGTAAATATTAATACCAGTAAGGAAGAATTAATACTTCCAGTTCTATTTATTCAGTATCTACTTATGTTTTTCTTTTCGCCTTTCTTGTACTATAGAATCAGTTTTACCAGTGTTGACATATTCAAATGTTAGACCCTGTTGTGCTCTACTGTATTGATGATTCTGAGGTGGCCGAAATATTTTTCTAAAATTGATTTATATCGATATTATATGTTGTTTAATGTTAAATATATTTGAATAGATAATTTATGAGAATCAGTAGGTAAACAAGCTTGTGCCAGTTTTTCAGACCAGATTATGTTCTTATTGTTTAAACGGAACTAAAAGTCTAATTAATTTAATGTTTAATTAAGTATTTTATTCATTTTTCCACTGCTTGTGTATGCGAAACGTTTTGTAATTATAAAATTTCACTTATCAACAATATTTTCTTCTAAAGCAAACGTTAGAACCGAAATAAATAATAAAATATGTTGAATTAAATTTTAATTTGAATTGAAATCCGATGAAAGGAACAGCTGTGTGTATGGTCAGCCAAAAATAAAATTATTTAAAAAATAAAATTTTATTGCTCTACGCTTCCATTACGCTTCACCCTTCCTAAATAGAACTAGAATATTTTATATACACAAATTCATTGATAATACATATATATTTTGGATTGCTAATTATGAGTGAGTATTTATTTATTATTTTGAGAGTATATAAATTTAACACTAAGTAGATTAAAAATTTTGCACTGCAGTGGAAAGAGTACTCTAAGTGTACACTTAAGTGTACTCTAGTCTTAAAGTGTATTAAAAAAAAAATAAAAACATATTTCTATATAGAGGAGGAGAGAATATTCATTTAATAAAATGAATTTTCTTTCATGTTGTATTTAAAAGCAATTTAAGTTATTAAAAAGTATTCGATATAGGGTATATTTTTCAAATATTTTTAGTAATTCAATTAAATATTTGTAGAGAAAAACAACAATACGTTTGCATGTGTTTGAATTTGGCTAATAAATTTGGTTGTGAACATACAAACATGAATAAAACTATTTCCTCTCTAACTGATATAAATTAAAAAGCCATAAATTATTCCGTATTGTTTCAATTTAAACGGCCAAAACTAAAGTTAATAATTAGTTGAAATATAGTAATAAAATAATAATAATGTCCAAAAACGATATCCAATGAAACAATAAATTATTTTTTGCCCTCTTCGATTAAAGCAGCAATGAATGCAGGCCGGCCGAGTTCTCCAAAGGTGACTGTCATTTGCTGAAGGCGGCACGGCAAGAAGATACATGACTGCCGCATGAAAAGTGGTTAAAATTATTGATGTCATCAATTGAGCGGGTATTAAACTTTCGTATGAACTTCGATAATAAAATTGACTTTCAAAAATATATCCATACAATGTCGTCCAGTACTACAGTAGTACTGTGAACTACCATACAACGACTATGTGTGTTAATAGCAGTTTAATAGCAGCACAAAATATGAAAGAGCACTAAAAATGTTATGTGGTTTATGCGTAGGCTCCTGTGACCGAATGTCGTAAAAATTTCAGTTCAGTCCGAACTGACTGAACTGAAATTAACCATAAATATATATAAACAACATTCTCCACAAATAAATTACAATTTATAAGTATCTATTGCTGACCCTGTAATCAAACCAAAACATGCGCCCGCATACATGTCCGCCCATTATAAAAGTAACCAGCATTTCGTAGACTGGACTGGAATTTATATTATGAAAGTGCAGAACTTCATTTACCGAGTCTTCGATTGAAAGATACTACAATACTACGATACTCCGATACTACGATACTCCGATACTAAGATACTATGATACTACAATGTAATTAATTACACAAAATAATTTATGAAATAATTCGAACAAATAATCATAAACTTAACTAAAAATAACACAAGCCAGGTGAAATCTTCTAATAAAATATCAGTACGAATACGACTAATGCGAGTGCTAGTGCGAGTACCACAAAAATAGAAATTTTGGTGAAAGGGCGTGACAAAATATTTGGTATAATCTCTGTTATTGGAATTGCTACAAATTATTTCTTACTCAGTAATTTTTTTTTTTTTTTTGCTTACACTGTGCTGTACACTGGGCTGTTTCGGGCTGGAGCGCTCAATATCCTGCTGAAGCGGCTGAAACGGCTGTAGCACGCGGGCAATATCCTCGAATCAGCCCATTCCGGGGATATTAACTGCCTGCCACTGAAATAAAAGCAAACATAAAAATAAACGTAAACATAAGAAGGTGAAAAGAACTGAAAAGCAATAAGCAAACAATGAAACAGTAGAACAAACAATGATTGAGCTAAAGTTCAATTTACGTTCAATTAAGTGAAATTTATGATTTTTGATGAGACAAGCGTAAGCAACAAAAATTTATGCGAGGACATTAACACTGCTGGCACAATTACCACTCAACTTGGTTTGTTTGACTGCATTTAGCCTTCCAGCGGAGCAGCTGTAGATCCGAGTGCGTCTAAGGATTTGAGGAGTTGCTTCATTCTACGTTATACATTGTACATTGTAAGTTGTACGTAGTACGTTGTATGTTGTACATTGTACGTTGTCTTATTTAGCCAAAACCAAAATGATTACAGTGCGGTAGACAAGCTAATAAAAATTAATTACAAGCGTCAGCTTTGTACACACCTAACGGTGGATATACATAGTTGGGCAAAAATACGCGTATAATCAAATTTTGCCAGATAAAAATAATGAAATCTGAATCCATATATTTCAACCTGCCTCTACTACTTCACAGTCATTCCAAACAACCCAAATATCCCAACCATCCACAACCATTCACTCGAAACATTCGAAACATCCTAACCTTTCTAGCTTTGCGCTCTTTATGCTTAAGATAAACATTGCTTTTTGAGAGTTCCAAGCAATGCCGCAAGTGTTTGTAGTGCCCGTAGAAGCAATCCCAGTGTATGACTGCACGTACATACGTAGGCACGAGTACATGTCCTGTTAAGACAGGATTCAGGAAAATCTCAAGCTCTTTTGTTTATAAGCAAAAAATAGTTTCTGTTTAATTGCTGGTGTTGTATTTTATTTTTAATTAATTAATTGTAAAAAGCAAAAAACAAAAAACGAAAAGAGAAACACCTTATGAAAACAGTGTAGCTCATGTTTAATATCTTACACTTAAATACACTAATAAATAATTAAGTAGATAAGCTGAAATATTTATTTATGCAGACAAAAACATCTCAAAAAATAACACAAAAAAAAAAAAACGAAACAAAATCCAACAACAAAAGTAGAAAAAGATACGAGTATTTCAATACAAAATGGTCTTAAGAGTGATAAATGATTCAAACCTGTGGCTTGTTAGACTTATCTCCTTGCAGTTAAAAGGAAGCAAATAAAATAATTATGCCCCACAGTTGTGAGGGACAAGTACATGTTCAAGTTTACCTAACCGCGCAATGAGGCAGCATCGAAGATTTAGTATTCCGCTCCACAAAGGCACAGATACAGTTGTCATCCGTACTCGTTTCCTTTATCAATCTTGCGTATAAATATTAATTATTCAGTAAAAATTTACTCCCACATATTCTTTTTTTATATTAATATTCTATAAATAAAATATACATATTTGCAGGCTAATTTTCGTTTCATCTTGTGTGTACTCATATAACTTAAAAGATTTATTATGAATAAGTATGTAAAATAAGTTAAACCCTTGCAGAAAAAAAAAATTAATAAATATAATCAATATTTATGTTATATAGTTAATATTTATATGAATATCGCCAGCATTTCAAAATTTATTTGATTCTTCCACATTAAAATATTCAATCTTATCAAATAAGAAAAAAAAATATTTTTAGCTGAAAGTATTTGTCTATCTATGTTTGTATCTTATTCTTTCCTTTTAGATGGAAAGCAGATACTCGCTGTTATCAATTTAAATCGAAATCAGTTATGGAAATAGTTATTGATGTTGCTCTATAAATAAATTGCATTTTACTAATCAGTGTATTACTGCTCTCTTCCAAGTCAAGCCTGCCACACCGAGTCGAGGTGAGCTCTTCCTTAATACTTACCTACCAATATTGTTATTTGGTCTTCTTGGAGTGCGCTCTATCCAATCCTATCTGAATTTCTGATTTTCTTTTATTGTTTTAGTTTAACTTATTTGTGTTTATAGACTGATGTTGGAAATTATCTTGGGTCAATAAATGCGGAAGATTTTTTTAGCGGTAGGTTGTAAGCTTTGAAAAGTAAATGTAAAACTTGAATACATTAAAATCACCACTTAAGAATGAGTTTAGAAAATCTTAGCCAACGGGCTGTGAAAGACTTCTGCTAAATTTGCATTCAAGTAATTAGTAGACCGAACACAAGTAGCTTTGTATTTTAGTTTTCGAATTTATTTTGAATAAAATATACGAAAAATTAAATAAATTGATAGATTAAAGTTTATTATTATATTAGATCAAAGATTATTTGTGTATTTGTAAATATCGGAAAAAATTGTATGGGCAACTATTAAAAATCACTCAAAATTAAATATTTCTTTGTGTGTAAGATGAGTCGACTTCATTTTGATGCTTCGTCTACAATCATCACTTACTATCGTCTACTATCATCGTTTATTATATACTATCATATATTTGTCATTATAATATTAAATTTTTTATAGTCACTTAAAGCGACTATAGAACTTAACATTCTCCAAAAAGACTTTATGCCGACACGCCAAATGCAAGCGATTTTAAGAAATAACTCAAGAAATGTTGAAATCTGGCAGATTTCAGTTTCTAACACAAAATACAGCCCAAAAACCTTCTTAAAATTATAAATGCTACATTATAAATAACAGATATACTTTTCTCTTAATACCACTGATGATGAATATTTCACGATATCTGAAATAGCTGTATGTTAGCTGCAGGGACTACAATGATTACAGGGACTACAATGGTTTTTTTCGATTTAGAAATATTGTCATTATTACTTTTCTAAACGAAATGGAATTTTTGTCAAAAGAACAAAAGATCCTTAATTTTTAATTAATAAATAATGGTAGAAACTAAAAAATAGGTTTACACTGTGTATTCCAAAAATTATATATATGTAAACTTTTGTACTAGCATTGTACGTATAAATGAGTCACCGTGCGTATGAGTTACAAAAAATTATTTGACGCATTTATATTAAAATGAGCATTAGGTAGATGGTTCGCTTTTAATGTCAATAGTAGAAAAATTGTGTCCAGAAGGTGGGATTATATTTCCATCAAAAATAAAGAAAGATAGTAAGAAAATGAAAATAAATATTAAAAAATAAAATAAAAAAGTAAGGGAAAAATTTTGAGAAGAACGACACTTACAGTTGGTAATTAACTAACAATTTTCGAAATTATGAAATTTAAATCATTATAACTTTAAACTCATTTCATTATAATACGATGTTATATTAGTTAATAAATTACAATAAAGAAAAAGTTCATCTTTTTTTAAATAGTTTTTATAGATAATTGTTGTAAGAGAAAGACATGTACTTGAATCAAAAAGCCATTTTTATAATAATGTATACTTCATATATGCTTCTATATTTATAGTAAAAATTTAGTTTAATATATGCAAAGTCTAAATAATAAAGCATTCTAAATATTATTGATAATTGTGCTAAATAAAATATTTAAAATATTTTATTTTAACAACTCAATTCGAATTTTATTATTGTGAACCTTCCGCGGAAATATGTAAAGTGTTTAAATAATATAAATATTATTATTTAAAAAAATTTTTGTTATAAATAAATAAAAAATACAATCATTTTTATATATATTGATGGTGTTTTTGACATCAAAAACAGTTTTAAATTAAAAATGAGTTTAAGTATTATAACTATCTTTAAAAGAAGTTAATATTGCTATAATGTAATATTCTGACGAATGACAGAATATGACATATTGAAAAAAATTTCATATAAACTGTGTATCTACTCTATCAGTAAATTAATTAAAATATTTTTTATCTTACTTCTAGTCATTTAATATATATAAACACAAATGAGTTGAACAATCGCTATGAACGCTATAGAATCTATAATTAATTAAAATAAAAAACTCAGTTCCAAGAAAATTTAAATAAATTCAAATCACTGAAACTAATCGGAAGAAAGCATGAAGATGAGTTGTGAGCACCAGCAAAATCATCATTATCATCACCACAACCATCAACACTACTTCTGGTATATCCTCTACATCATATTATTTCTAATTGGTGAGTATCATTTTATTATAAATATTCTATTCCCCTGCATATAAAACTGACTTATATTGCATTTCTATTGTATTGTCGCATATCCTTCAATAATTGGAAACCAACATTAGAATGCCAATGCCAATCACAATCACAAGAATGTATACGAAGGGAAGAAATATCCTTCCAATAAATATTTGCCTCACTTCAATTTAATATGAAATATATTTTTCAAAATTTTGTTGACTTTAGCCTACCAAGTGTATTCTAAACAAGGCATATGTTAAGTATTCGATAATAAAATAATTCCATTCTAAGTAACATTTTGAAAAGTGATATGTGCTTAATCCCTCATGACTAATCTGTAAGGACGTGGTAATACACTTAATTGTACTGTGATTTTTCGTCGACATTCTGTATTGATTTAGCATATTTTGGTAACTTATTTATGCACATATATATAGTTTATTAATATACCTATATAAGTAAATATGCAAATTTAATTTTAAATATTTTCAATGGGCTTACCTTCGACTACAGTAAGTAAGTATTAAGGAACAATAAGAGCATTTGTAGGCTCCCTAAGAAAGTAGAGAAAACCTTTTAAATTATGATGAAAACCTCTTTTGGAAAATTTATAAAATACATATTTAAATAAATAATTACCACTTAATTTGAGAAGCATGAAAATTTATTTTAGAAATAATAATAATTTGAAATTTAAATAAAATCGATTAAATCAAGAAGTTAAATTCCAAAATAAATGTATTTATTAATATTTCATTAAAATGCTTACTAATAAAAATTAGTCAGCAGTCGGAATAATAATTTCTTCTAACGATTCAAATTGAATGAATTGCAAAAATTGCGGGAAAGGAAATTATTTTCAGATATTTTATTTTGAATCTAAATAATATAAAAAAAAAAAATTATATTACATGAATAAATCGATTTCAATAGCAAATCTCATAATCTTAAATTGAAGCCCTGTTTACTTTTTGAAAATATCTACTACTTTTTTCGTATAGTAATATGGCAATTTAATTAAGAGATTTGTTTGGTTCTGATTAGTTTCACTGGTGGTAATCAGAAAATTAACCAACGGACTATATTTATACAACAGTTTATTTATTATTAATGGTCCTCGAACAATAGCAATTTTTCCATCGAATTTGTTACAATGATGAGATTTAATTTGTGAAGTCGAATCCAAACTAAAATGAATCGGTGGATATAAGGAGTTGTAATCAAAAACCCAAAATCTGCAATGAAAGAAACTGTCATTAATTTTGCATATTAAAAATCTTTTTACCTAGTGCAATATGGACATATGCAGTCCGTCTCCAACATAGGTTGTGTCCGAAGTAATATTTTATGAAGGAAAAAGAACTCATGGGGACCCTTGAAAACTGGCTAAATGATTTACTTGAATACAGACACCCGATACAGGATGTTGTATCGGATTTACTATGGATACAGATGCTATATAGAATATTGTGCAGCAATAATAGAATCTTCCCAATTTTAATAGGAGCAGTTGTAAAGATTTTCTTTATAATTAAGTAATTGATCTAGGGTTGCCACAATTTTATTGGTTTTTCAAGTGAGACCTTACTTTTTCCTTTAGATAGATATGTATGTATAAATTTGCAAATATAATTTTTAATATTTACAAGGCGTATTCCTTGAACCCCTGCTGTGATTTAACCTTGTCTTTGTCAATAAAAAACTTTTTTTGTTAAATAAATTTTTTTGTTGGTAAATCAATTTGATATAAAAGTTTGTTAATTCAAGAGTGTGTTAAGCATAAGTTTATATAAAAAAAAAAATTATATTTATTATTATTATTAATTTTTTTATTATTATTTTATAATTCTTTATAAATAAAATTTATTATTATTTTTAATTTTTGAAACAAATTTAGTTCTATTTATTAGAACTTTTAGCATAATACGTATTTACTTAGATGGCCATTACATACATAAGTCGTTTTAGTCTTCGCCAGCCAGCCCGTTCAATGGATTGCTGGCGCCAGTTGTTAATCCCGATCGCTCCCAAATTTTTGATCACCTAGTCCTTCCAACAAAGATACGGACGTCCTCTTTCTCGTTTTCTACTTTGGGGTACCGAATCAAACATCTTTCTAGTCTGAGCACTATCTTTCAAGCAAGATACGAACGTCCTTTATCCTGTTTTTTACCTACAGGCACCGAATCAAACACCTTTCTAGCCGGAGCATTTTTTTCCATTTGCAGAACATGACCAAGCCAGCAAAGTCTCTGAATCTTAATACGATTAATACGATTACGCCATTGCGTAACGAACCATATATCTTCCGAAGAATAATAATCATCACTGTTTTAGTTCAAAATCCAGTCAAAAAGAAGAAGTCAAGAAGAGATTTGTATTATATAAGAATAAGTTATATTTACTTTTAAGTATATATGTAGATAAGAGTATATATATAGATAAAGTGTATATGAAGATTATATTAAATCTTAAGTATATATAACTTTTCAAATCTCTACACATGAAAGTTATGAAAACTATTTAAATTATTTATTTAGATTTAAGGTCTCTAAGTATTTATGTTAAATCATCTGTTTATCTCATCTCAGTCCCGCATTGAGTTTAATGTCTGCTTTTATTTCACGACTCTTTCAATGTAAAAATTTCCTTATCACCGAAAATTAACTGAAATCGTTATAGCATAATTTGAATATAATTTGTGAATTAATTGGTCTTACTTATCAACATAATATATAAAATCAATTATTTAAAAGCATGGCAGTGTTTTTCACAATACGAAGAAATTCAATATGACTAATTACATAGCTGAATACTTAATTGATTCATAATTAGATGAATACTTCTTTTGTTCACACCTTTTTTGATCGAAATAGTTTGAAAATAATTAAAAGTCATTTTAAACAGATTGAATTGAATCATTAGACCAGTATATATATATATATAATTTGATATTTTATTTAAATTTTTTATGTACAGTATTTTAGTGTTGATTTATCCACAATTTTACAAACCTTAATACCAACCAGATTTAGATACGGAAGCTGTACTTCTGCAAAAAAGTTTCAAATAATAACTTAATTTTTATAACGTTACATAGATATGCACAGATATTAATTTCTATATTTCAATAAATTTAATTATGCACAGCAAAGTACATTAAAAATATTATATATTTATGACACTACTTATTCACGCTTTTGACTGTAATAAATATCAGGTATCAATTGTTCATTTCAAAACTGCTTAAGTAATGTAACCTGTATGTGTGTAATTCACTGATTTAATTATAAATTATTCATATTAATATTTTATTAAATAAAATACAGCGAACAATGAATTGAATTAGCTTATAATTGATATAATATACAAATCGAAACTACAATACTGGGCTGAGCATTTTGTGATACCGAGGGTAATATAATCATATCATATATTAAAATCAATTTTATTTTTAATTTCACTTTTTTGTGTGAAGTGTGACACTAATGAACTTTTCTTAATAGAACATCTTTACCGATTGTAGGTAGCAAAACGAACCTTCACATTCCACCACCAAGAAGTGTCCACAGTTAAATTGACATCACCAACATTTTAGATTACACCCACGGGAAATGCAATTACTTCAAAATAGATCGTATGGCTCGACACAATCTTATCAGATTCAGCGGGTCTTAAGCGATGGGTATTGTGAAGTGGCAACATTGTTCTTCTTCTGCAATAATTTTCATGTGTTTCGATTAATGCTGTTAGGCAATACCAGTGTTGTAGCAGTTTTGGATCGACTAATGGAAAATCATTTTTCTAGCAGCTAGTTTCATATTGTCAGCTCATAATTATTTCTAATGCGGATTGCGCTGTCATCAGAGAGGTTTCTAGAGATAGTGATTCATTAGTGTAATTATGACGCATATGAAAAATGGTGGACTTTGTATAAATTAGTTTCCTTATATATGTTGAGAAGTTTTCGAAGATACGATACCCAATACTTACCATATATTACTTTTACCTATAGTTTCCATTTTCATAGAACAAAAATTAAATTGATCAAGTGACAAATAGAACTTTTGCTGAGAAGAAATTTATCTTTGACTTTAAGTATTAGTAAATCTGCAGTTAATACTTAAAATACTGATGATCACTGATCGATACTTAAAATTTAAAAAAAATTATATTAAATATTTTTTCATTAAATCTTTAAAACAATTCTAAGGAAAATTGAAAATTTCTGAATCGGAAAGGTGATTATTTGTTGGTATTCTATTAAAGTGACCTGGCATTTTGCAGGTAATCTTCAGTACGAGTTGAGCACTTTTTGCATAGTTTTTTTCATTTGAGCTTTTTAGTATTCAACTCAGAGTGCTTAACCATCCAACGAAACAAAATAAAATTACCACAATCACACAAAATATACCCTTGCCCCCCGGTTCAACCCTCCTCCAGCACACAAGCTGAACACAACCAAAGTAAATAATTAATGACAAAATAATTTACTAACGATGATTTTCGCTCAAAGAAATTTCCTAACAAAAACATGAACAAAACAAAAAAAAAAAACAAAAAACAAATGAAACCAAAAATACAAAAGAAAAAAGGAGAAAAAACAAAAAAAAACGCCAAAAACAAAAAAAAAATGTTTCTTAGCAAATAACACATAACAGTGTAATGAAAACAAAAACAAAAATAGCAAAAAACCAAAGCAAAAGCGAGAGGGGAAAAAAAAAAATTAACTAAATTTGCATTCTCATACATACGAGTATTTTTGCGATCTCTGTGTGTTTCCCTGCATGGGCTCGTTAGTGTGTGCTTACGTGGCAACAACATAGGCTCAACCACTTCACACACACACACTCACACGCACACCCAACATAGAGATAATTAAATAATTTAGAAATTGTGCGGGCGGTTCTACTGGATTGTTGTAGTTGCTGGAACTGCTGTTATTGCTGTTGTTGTTGTTGTTGTTGTAAATTTTATACAATTTGCCAGATTTGTAGAACATTATAAAGGTTACGCATACGTCGCGGGTACCCACATTTTATAATAGTAACAAAATCACATAAAATTGTTTCCGTTCGCTGACGGTAGGCAGGCGACGTGTGCCACACAAACAGGGAATACAAATTACCCTATTAATAAGCCGCCACTTAAGATGCTAAGGTTACAAAAGATGCTCCTTTGCAAAACGTTTCAACTATGTAATTGTGAATATGTATATGGGCGTGTGACTGTATGAATGTTGAAAAATGTAGTAAGAAGAAGCAGAGTAAAGGCACTCATTTCGTAACTGCGAAACGAAACTGTGAAGTTCGAATGAACTCGTCCTAGCACAAATTGAAATTGTTGACAGAACAAAGACAGACATGCATTCCGCGGCATCCGGCACTCATACATGTGTCAAATCAAATAGAATAGAGTTCGGTATGAGTATGTGTGTGTGTATGTGTGTATATGTGCGTGCTTTGTGCGCACAGCATTATTTAACTTCACCAATTCTCAAATTAAAAAGCAACACACTCAAGCAAATGTGTACAAGCACCGATAACGAGTTAAGAAAATGAGCACACACTCACACACACAAGGAACACACTCGTATACGTTCGGAGGAAACGTATAAATTATAACAATAATAAATGATATATGAGGAACGCATACTGCATGAGAATTATTAAACGCCTTCAATGAATTAATAACAATGGAACAGTTTAAGTGTTGCCAATGCCAATTGATGAAAAAACCTTAGTTCGGATAACTTTCTAAAATTTTATGTAAGTTTACTAGTTCACTGACGAACGTAGAATACGAAAACAATATCTGTCCGTTGGTATTCACTTTATATATTAGTAATTAACGCGAATGAAATATATTTTTGGGAACTGGAATTTTTTATAATTTATTGTTTTTAACCACACTGAAGACAAATGCAGACTATAGACTATTGCTATTGCTGATAATAAAATAAATTTTTTTAAATGACTTGTATTATTTAAACAACGGAACAATAAACCCGTTCAAAAATACATGCAACTAAGCATTTAATAAATTAAAAAAGTAGGTTCCAGCAGGTTCTAGACTTGAATGAATAAACATTTATGGACAGAAATTCATATATTTGACAGCCCCAAAAAATATTTGTAAACCCTACTTACTTACTTACTTAGTTGCTTATTACAAATATGCGTCAACTCTGGTCTCGTCCAGTAGCCATTCTCAGTTAGTCCGATCAGTCGCTTGCTGCATTTAGTTGGTTGCACTGAATGTCTTCAAATCTTCGGCTTACTGGTGCTTCCACCAAAGATGAGCATGTCCTTTACCGCATTTACCATCAACTGGTATCGAATCAAACACTTTTCTAGCCGGAGCAGTTTTTTTATTTGTAAATCATCAGAGCTCAATATTACAATGCAATAGAGTAAACTACGTTAGAGATTAGAGGATATATTTCCGAACTCTTTTTGACAATATAATATTCCAATAACATACCATAAAAACACAATTAAAGGAAATATTTCCTAATATACCCGTCTTTGTCGATAAACATTAAGTGTAAACGTGTAAGTTTCGCAAGACCTCTTGTAGTTCTCTCTTGTTACTGTTCTATAAGAATTCACAAGAAAAACTAGGCTTTCCTTATAATACTCATTCTAGAAGTAGTGCAAACTTATAGGAAAAAGAAACAATTAAATATTTTCTGTGTGATAATGCACCTTTGGTCTTCAGAAATAATAGCTTTTTAACGAAATACTTATTATTCAGGTGATTTAACTATAGTTAACACAGAAACTTTAATGTCAATTTTCCGTCTAAAGACAATTGGCATTTGGAGGTACATTATTATTAGAGACCATTCAACTATTTTCCTTGACGACTTAAGAATAGTTAGGTAGGCAGCGAAGTTCTCTCATAAGACGACTAAATAAATCTGTTTATTATTGGCTTCCAGATCATTGCACTGTTTATCAAGCAGAGATGACCGCTATTACGGAAGCTATAGCTTATTTGAAAGTAGATATTATATTGAATCGGAATATATATACACATACCATCAGACATTCAAGGTTCTTTACACTCGCTGAACTACATCCATTTTACATCCAGCACGGGTTTTTGATTGATACACATCTTTTGGTTTTATTTTTGGTTTCCGGTTATTGGGATGAATCGCCTATTTCATCAGGCATGTTGCAGTTTTGGAGATAACGATAAAAGTGCTTTATATCTGCTTTGCTACTACCCAGTGTATGTGCGGTTTCCATTTACTTTTTTGTGGGTTTCTCCAAATAATTCTCAAAATAGATTTTGACAAGCTCGATTACCTTTCTAAAAAGCATTTTAAGCTTTGCCAGAGGTTAAATGTGGTTCTTTAACCTCTACGTTTTTTATATGGGAATATAATAGGCCAATATGACTATTTTTTAAATCATAAAACAACATAAACGTAGCAAAATAGTAGCAAAGTTAGAAAATAGACAATTGTGGTATGATTCTCTATATAACATGTCTTTTGGTAAACCTCTCGTAACAAGTCGTCGTATCAATGGCTGTTAAGATTGTCCTAATATTAAGATTTAAAATTATTTTCTGGACATAAATCAAATTTGAATTAAATAAATGAAATTGATTTTCTAATCTAATCTTCTCGTATAGAGAAATTTTGGTACTCCTGAACACTACTGTGGATACTTTTCTCAGAGTTGCGTGTACCGCGGGTATTTCTATTTTTTCAGGGAATGAGTCTACATGTATCTGATGTTATGTGTAGTTGAATTGAGGTAATGGAGGCATATAAAGGCAAAAATGTTAAACCAGCTATGACAAATTTATTTAAATTATTCATAATATTTCGACTCCAAATAACGTTAATGCCTTAAATAAGTTAATACTTTGACGTTATAATATATATATATATATATTTATGAAAATATATATGTATGTTTATTTATCTATAAGAATTATCCCTAAAGTATGTGTATATATATTTAGTTGAGCAGTGCAAATTCGTGTCCTTAGTGCATATCAGTTTTCATGGATACACATATGTCAAATATGCTATACTGGCTGAATATGGGCACATGTACATATAAACATTAAGCCAAATGCTGTCATTGTCAATTGATAGACATCATTTTTCATATTAAAAGTTTTCATCTCATTTTTCAATGTATGCTATGCGATGTGGTATGGTGGTTCGGTGGTGCGGTGTCGTGGCATATATTTTATAAAAGATGCTCATAACCCGTTTGTGCAAATGATGATGTCCCATCACAGCGACCATCGAAAACTTTGTCACTTTCCTTTATGGTTGATAGAAGCCACTCACTTCTTAGCTGAACACAAGGCTACAAGCTGATCGAAATCTTACATCAATTTATCTTATAAACGCAAATTGGTGGTGAGTGATGGACACGACAGAAGCGCAACTGTCTGACTTCAGTTTTCTGTTTTTCATGTACTCCTACGTTCGTTTTTTAGGTTCATCTATGTTTACTATTCCATTTACAAAGCTACATATAAAATCGAAGATTTGTAATCCGTAAGAATTTTAACTAATTTGTTGCTGAACTAATGCCTGATTATTCACATTTATACGTATTTATGTATATATATTTCAACTACAAATGAGGTTTATATCTTTCATTTCAGTTATACTACAAATATTACTATTTTCCTAATTTTGCGATTTAGTTAGATCAAATTTATTCTTTTCGCTACTACTCTTTTACTCGACCTGGGTGACAAGTGGCCAATAAAAAACACTTGACGTTAAAAGGACACTTCACTGAAAGGCAAGTAGTAGTCGTTGTTAATGTCAGCAACATAACAAAACCGAGCCAAACAACAGACAATGGCCCAGTCATAAATGCTACTGTTAAAATGTGTCTAACAGCCACTGCAAAAGTAACATCAACTATTGAAAGAATTACAACAACAACATTGAGTATACAAGCGTACAATAAAAACAAGTATGTTTAGCAGGACAGTGCATTAAAAAACAACTACAACAATACGAACTTACAAACAACAAACAAGAAAAAACGACAAGACAAGGCAAGAACAACAACAAATGAAAAAAGATAAAGATTTGAAGCTTTATGTTGTCGTTCAGTCTTACTCATTTGGCATTGTCACTCAATTTGTCATGGCTTAAAGTCGTCTTACGTAAATTCAATGGCAGTTATTTTTCTTATCTAACATAGAAACAACAACAAAACGAAGAAAAGAAACAACAGCAACAACAACAATAGTAACACTTACAAGAACAACAAGAACACTGCATGGTGAAAAGCATATAGTGTACCCGCAACAAACACTAAACTAACAATAAGACTCAGACTAAGAATGCTTGTGATGTAGTCTCAACATGCTTAGTGTTTAGTGTTCTTTATTAAAAATAAAACAAAAACATCAACGAAAAAGTAGAACATACCATTCCTTGATAATAAATAGGCAAATACAACAAACATAGGATTGTACGCATATCCTTACAGTTATGTATGTATGCATGTTTGCATGTATGCATGTATGCCTGTATGTATATGTGTGTGTGTATGTATAAGTATGAATGCTAGTAAGTATATCCTTTGCTTAAGCACCTTATCCATTGCTTTATCTATTTAACACAATCGAGCGTTAAGCGTTAAGGTCTACTTAATGGTACCTTTTTTATTTCTTTGCATAGATTGAGACATAGTTTACATAACTGTATATGTGATTGTGATTGTGATTGTGATTGTGATTTTGTGGATATTGTGTATAGTGAGTGTGTTTAAGTGTTTGAAGTGTGCGCAACCCGTAAGACACAATATACAATATATTAAAGACAAGTTTGAAGAGCATAAACTAACTAAATGACAAGCAGATTTATTGGGAAGTGGAAAAACGTTAAAGCATGAAAACATAAAAATCAACAAAAATAAAAAGGAAAAAAAAAAAAATAAAATAAAATGAAAAATGAGAAAAAATTATATCTGAAAGTAACGAAGAGGGAAAGGATAAGTAGCAGAGGTGGGGAAAATAGAATAAATAGAAAGTGTCGTCACATTATCGACTGATATCAATCACTACAAATTTTGAACATTCTCACAAGAGCACGCATTTCCCCAATCAAGTATTCACTTCAGCCTTTTGGTTCTTTCACTTTGGTTTTTTTATTGATAACACTTTTGGGTTACAAGTGTATTGTAAGCGAGCATGGAGCACTGGCAGAGGAAGTGAAAGGCACATAAGTGGCATTGCTGCTCGTTGTCTGCTGAAATGTTAATGAGGAGATGTTAACATTGGCTGAAGTGGCATTATCGGCATGTATAAACAATTTAAGTTGTTGAAGTAACTAAGTAATCGAAAATTAAAATTAGTCAGCGTGTGTAAGAGAATGTATAGTCCACAAAGAATCCATTGGCAAGTGCAAAAACTGCCAAAGATAAAGATTTGTATGGTTAAAAGATTACAAAAATAAAAAAGGAAGATTAGGGTCTCCTTTTAATTTTTAATATTGATGAGAGAAAAAATTGCATTACGTATTCTTTAAAAGTAAATTACATTTTAAAAATGAACACGTTTCAAGAGAAGTTATGGTTAGAGGAAAATCGAAAAAATTATTGTTTATGGACATCATGACGATAAATACACATCAAGTTAGTATTATTAAGTAAATCTTATTAGTACGTCATGAGAATGGAAGAAAATGCTTTTGGTAGAAAGCTGTTTGATTTGATACCGGGTGATTGAAAACATGGTAGAGGACGTCTGTAACTTCGGTTGTAGGAATAGGTGCCCAGTTATACAAAGATATTCGGTGCTATCACTTCGCGACAGAACGCAAACTAAATTACTGGCTAGATTAAGCTACTGTAGACGAATAAAGACAATTTAAGTATTTAACGACCAACTAAGTAGGGGAGTACCTTCATTGGTACTTAAAAACTTGTGTCTTGGTTAAATAATACACATTTTTCAAACACATTACTCAATTAGCTCCTAGGCTGACAAATAAAAAAAAATACTTTTAAATAAAAATCAAGATTAATCAGGAGCATAGTCTCTTGTGAGAGTAGTACCATTCATTTACTTTGACCACATAATAGACTTCTCTCTTAGTAATCACTTCTTTATGGAAACCAAATAACTTTTCTTTCAACACTCTTTTTAGACCAGATAGCACTCACAAAGAACTTGATTTGAAAAACAAAGGATGTATAGATTGGCTGTTCGCATAGAGCATTATAGCAGCAAAATGGCAATCTTATCTTGTTGTTGAAAGAAATTACATAAACGTGTATATGGGTTAGGATGAAAATATATATTGGTAGCGTGGGAGAAGAAAAAATTGTTTAGGAGTCCAAGTGAATTCGAGATAATTAAACCTAGCTGCTTTAATGGGACGTGTACAAAAATAGATTGGACACAAGTTTTGTATGTATTGGCGCAAGAAAGCAGATAGGCGACATCTTGAAGGTTAGATCTGCAGTTAGGGCACACATTGGGAATTGATGCATTTATGCATGACAAGTGACTGTTTGCCACATGGCTATATTTTGATCTTAATTAGCTAAGACAAATTATACTGCATATGAAAGACATCGTTCCTACTAGGCAATATTAGGCGGAAATCTGATGAGAATTATGTTGGTCTCAAAAATGATACTATATCTGTATAAAGGATTGTTACATATTTATATTTGATTACACTGATGTTAGCTTAGGTGTTAAGCTATTCGATATTTGGAATATATGAATTAATATTAAGGATTTGTGCAAATATTTCTTATAAAAGTTTTTTCTTTTGTTAGCTATAACATCATTTATAGAGTCTTCTTAGAGAGGACTTAATCTAATATAATTATTCATTATATTAGTTACATTCTAAAATTAATGCCATCTCAGTATCAATATAATATCGTCAAAATTAGTGATATAGTTTAAAAATATGTCTTATATGCATAATATACTTACAATTAATTAAAATTATTATAATTATAATTAATTATAAACTTGATATTACACATATTGCTTGGATATACTGCTTTTTCTTTGCAATGTTAGACCGTCTGTTCTGTATAATCTTATGTGTAAAGACCGTCGAGTTTTTTCTCTCATTTTGTATTTGCACTTGATATTCTTAAGTTCGTTTTTAATAAGATGGGTAAGTGCAGGTCCTTATGGATTTTCTCCATTCTTATATACCAGGAGGCAGGAGGAACGTAATGTTTTGAATTGGATTAAATGAATGTTGTATTAACAAACATTGTTTTAAGGTTGGGTACCATAAGAGGACACATATTTCTATAAGGTGTTCTGCAGAGATACTTTAGAATATACTTTACAATATTTTTAAAATTTTTTTTTTAATTTTTTTGTGCTCATCTGTGCTTTTATAGCCCTAATATGTTTACGCCAAGTAGATGCACTGTTAAGATGAATACGGTGACTCCATTTAAGGTGACTCATACTTATTACAGTATTATACTCTTTTTATCTTGTAGATTGAAATTAATTCCTTGACATATTAACAGGGTATATAAATAAAATTTTAAATATATTAGTTTAATTTGGTTTTGTATACTTGAGAGGAGCTAAATATAGAAAATATATAGTAGTATTTAAATTCCGGATGACAACTGACGTACGAATATTTTCTCTAAGTTTTAAAGTTAATTTATTTCTTGAGATAAATTAATTTGTTTTAATTTACCATTCAAGTTTTAGGTGCAGTAATTACCACTGCCGCATAAAGTGACTGAAAGGAGTACAGACACAGAAAATTGCTAACAATTAATTTACTTAAGGTGCAAACAATGTTCCAACGCCTGAAGCTAAAAAAACAAACAACAAAAACCTAAAAACAGAATGAAGTTCTACTCAAACCCCTTATCGACTACCAACAAAATAATTTATAAAATAACAAAATCGTTTACAAATCTAAGTTCCAGAGCCTCAAAGTGTTAAGGTTGAAGAAAAATATAAACGCATTAACGCAAACAATAAAATAATAAAAAACAGAAACGAAATCAAAAGAAAAGAAAAGCGGGAAAGGCGCTTTTCCTCTGCGGCAGGAACCCCAACAATGAATGTCATTAAGTCGTCCATGTTCAACAATTTTCAGTAGGAAAAATGGCACGTAATAATGAGTACAAAGCCTTCAAAACTAGGAATGGGAGGTCTATCAATCATGAAAAGGTGTACGATCCATTAAACAACGCGCAAAAGTTAAATCACAGAACAACCGAAAATATTGAAGAAAATAATATCAAAAAAAAAAAGAAAATAATAAGAAAAAAATAAGGAAAAATTATAATAAACAATTTATACTCGTAAAGAAAAATTCGTTAAAGCCAGAAATAATGCCCATAATAATTTGAGCTCATTTTATTTCATTTAATGGAATCAATCTGAAATTTTCCGAATTTAACATAAATAATTCAGATTCATATTTTACGTTTTTATTGTGCAAATAAAATGAATTAAAAAATAACAAGCCATTAACAAATTTGTTTCCAGGAATTTGAGGGCCAAAAATGTCCCTCAAATGGCTTTGCCATTCCAAGCCTACGAAGTGTTGTGGGTTGCCCCAAAAAAAGAAAAAAAGAAGAAAAAAACTTTTTAATAAATTTATCGATTACATTATCGGAATCGTTATCTTATAGAATGCAATACAATTAGTTTAATAAAAAGATTTCAAATTAAATTAATTCATAATTTTTTAAGTGTTTTCTAAGTATTTTTGATTTATGAGACAGGATAATAAAATTGAGTAAAAAAAACTCTGCAAGTATTTAATGACGTGTTAAAGCCTAAGTTGGAAACCGCAATTAGAATTATATTTTATATATAGTATATTAAATTTATTTTATTCTCCGAGCAAAAACAAACTCTAAAAGTAAGTTCTAGTTATACATTTTAAATCTTCATTCACGATAAATGGTCGAGAAAAATCTCTACGAGCTGAGAAGTTTTGAATCAAGCTTTTCCGTTAATGGACTTTGCCTTTTATTTGGGAAATAGTAGAGAAACTTATGGGCACAAGGTGAGTAAATTTTGCTCTGACTTCCGTTTGAATTAGAAATAGTAAATAAGTAAACTTTAAGGGTAAAGGTTATAAAATATTTAAAAATAAATCACTAAATGATAACAAGAAACCTCTAAGGGTGCTGCCTTCGGCTTACTCCGGAAACCCAAAACAATTTAAATTATTTCATGTCCGTTCGTTTGTCAAGTTGCCTGAAATTGATTACGAAAAAAGTGAGTTAATGTTATTCACATTCACACAAAACAAAAAAAATAAAAAAAAAACGGACAGAAGATACTGAAGAGTTTAATACTCAAGTGTGTGTAGAGTGAATATTTTATAACTAACTTAAGACAAACGGTATCAGTATTGCGTCATTTAAAGTTAGTTATTGGAGGTTGTTGGGGGGATTCGTATCGTTTCATTCATTTTACTTTCATTTTTTTACTTATTATTTTTTTTTTTTTGTAGCATATACATTTGCCATTTAGCAAGTCTAAATCATTAATTGCGATAAAATCATTTTTTCCAGTAATTTGTGTTAATATGGAAGTAGTAAAGGTGACCAAGTGCTTAGCGGAGGAAGTAAATAGCTAGGAAAATTATTGTAATTAACACTTAGTTATAGTTTATAAAAGCTAAATAGGGAAACTTATACTACGTTCAGATTATTATTAACTAGTTAGTATGCTTTTTCAGACAAATATACAATATACAATGAATGAGTCTTACAAACTCGATAAGAAATCCATAATAATCCATACAAA
Organism: Teleopsis dalmanni; assembly: GCF_002237135.1. Taxonomy (NCBI): domain Eukaryota; kingdom Metazoa; phylum Arthropoda; class Insecta; order Diptera; family Diopsidae; genus Teleopsis; species Teleopsis dalmanni. The sequence continues at coordinate 44,816,398 of NC_051848.1, forward strand.
ATCCATACACACTTCATGCAAAATCCATATAATCTCCACATAAACTCTGTACAAGGTTAGTACAAGGTCACAAGGTCAAAAGACCACATGTAGACCGTTGCGATATCAGATCAGAGTCTTATTTCTAGTTGCACTATGCATCACTCACGATGCACGTGTTATTAGAGAATTGTATTAAGCTTTCAACAGCAACCTCAGGCATGTGCTCCATTCGTGTAAAACTGACAGTCCCCAAGCATTTTTGTCGGGTTCTGGAGAGAGCTGAGCAGTAACACAGCAGATGGTCCAGAATTTCCTTTGCATACGGCTCGTTACATTTCTTATAAGCAATGCTCGATACAAAATCTATATAAAATTCATTACAAACTCTGTACAAAATTAATACAAAATCAATACAAATATATGCCATGAGTTTGATAGGTCTAAGTATAAACTCATTGTTAGAACTTATAGCAGAAGTACATAATTTAATATATAATTTAATTGTTATATAATTAATTATTAATATATATAATTGTCCTCGTTAATAAACTTGTCTTTCCGAAAAGATACATATATTAATTTTTAATTATTAAAAACTTAATTAATTAATTTTATTAAATAATTGACTACTAAATTAATTCAGGTATCTAGTATATAGAATTCATATAGAAAACAAAAGTGTAACACAGAGAAAGTCAAAGACAAAGATCTTGAGATATTCAATAGAATATTTAGCTAAAATTTACAAAATAAGCGATGTTAGAGAACACTGGGCAGTCAATATTAAGAGCACAGACTTAACTATGATAAGTCAAATAATATCAAATTTAAAAAATATAGTTTAATAGTAGAACAAACCATTTCAAGAAACCGGACAAAAAGGAGAAAACAATATAGCAAATTCGCAACTACATCAAGAAGTAAAGTCTAAACAGACTAGAAACATAAAAACGTTATGAGAAAGTACCAACAGTACTAAAAGAGAGTATTAACAGTACTAAAAGAGATTAAAGAGTGGGATGTTCTAAAAAGACTTCCTTTTTCTGAAGGTCCCAGATTCAGAAAAACCTCGTTCGTTGGAGTAATGAATGAACTTCAGATCTATTCGGTATACGTCATGGCCTTATGCAAAGACTTATTCAAGAGAAATGACATTCGTGTGAATAATGAAGGAACTTGAGATCCAGTCAGTTTACATTATGGGTGTATACAAAGACTTACTTAAGAGAAATGATGTTGGTCTGAGTAATGCAAGAAGTTAAGATCTGTACTTTTTAGGTATATACAAAGATTCATTTAACAGAAATAAAGTCCTTCATAAGATCTGCTTACTATACTTCATGTGTGCATACAAATACTCGTTTTAGAGAAGAAGTATGCAAGTTGTTTGGAAAGTTAATATATATATATATGTAGTACTGGTCATTTGAGAATGGTTTATACACAAAAAATTCAGGCTTGTGCACACCACTTCAAAAATTAGAGTCGACTTTGACACACCAAATAAATTAAAAAATTTCGAAGTCATGTTTCAATACTTCGAAAGAACAGATAGTTGGTTTTTAACTCTAAGTAATGAAGAATGAGAAAGGGCCACCAATACTTTATAAGAAATATTAAGTCCTTTACCTTCAAATGATCAAGTCACATAGTCTTAATGTTTGCCAATAGAGCAGAGAAAGAGGGTGTCGATTGGTAAGATAAGGAAATAAACTAAGATGATTTGTTGCTATATTTAATGTTATAAAAATAATTGGAACACACGACTGGAGAATCGCGGCGTTGGATAGTAAACAATACTGAGAAGTAATTAAGAAAATACTAATAATATTAATAATAGTAGTTAGACCCTGTCAATAAATATCGTAGTAAAGCTAACTTATTTAGAATAAATTGTTACTTATACAGTGGTGAGGATTATTGAAAGATTCACTCTCAACTATTAATTTCTCAGTGATATTCAGTATATTGTGAGAATGATGACCTTATACTAACCTTATTCTAATAAGCAAAGTTAGAAATATTTTATAACGTCAGATTTTCATATTATGATGAAAATTTCGAATAATAAATTCCTTACTCACCTTTCTAAAGTTTTCATATTATTAAGTTTTCACATTCTATATTTTACGCATAAAAAGTTTATAGAATTTTTCCGAAGTTTTAGTCTTTTTCACTCCAATCAACAGTTTGTCAAAATTAACAGCAGGAGAGTCGCTTCCAGTGATGTTTCCTTGAGCGTGTTTATTAATTCCGAGCCAATGCCATAAAATTAAACGTCAAATAGTAAACTTTTCCTCCCGTAGCTAATCCAAGTGAAACCGAACAGTTTTCGTCCAAGGTAACGCAACACCACTTAAAATGGAACATCGAATATTAAATGCTTATTCGTGCAGCAAAGCCAAATAAAGTGAAACAATGCACGCCTCCTTGCAGCGCACGTTAAAGGATTAAACCAGGACTCCAAAAATAAATACGACGAGTTTTTTGTATAATTGTTTTGTTTGCTCTAAAAATACACTGCGAGAAATACAATTCGTTCCGTCAGCATTTGTCACACGTTAATAACACTTAATTCCTTTTGCAAGTTAATAAAATTCAATGTCAATATAATAAATTAAAGAATTTACTTACCGAAAATAAGCACCGTAACGCCTTGTCTCAAACTGTGTAGCTTCGAGCTTTTGCTGTTATTAGATTCTGTAGGCTAAGTCAAGTTATAGTGAAGAGGGCTAGATTAATTGAAAAAATAAGAAAATTCTTCTCATATTAGTAATCAATATAAATCAACTAAACAAGCGCAACCAAGTTGACCTCATTGGATTTATGAATACTGTATATATACGTATACTGAAAAATAGGCAAGTCTCGTCAGAAGAGATATTGCCGCATAAATGGAGAAGTAACAGAGAAATGGCTCATATATCGGAAAAAAAAGAAGATAAGAACTCTTTGCAAGTCTTTTAGTTTTAAGACAATCTAAAATGATTTTGTTATCAAAGAGCATTGAACAAAATTAAATTCAATGTATGACTAGCCCAATATATGGATGTGGACAACTCAGAGTATTTTCTCTGTTATTGTCCAGCATTATAAGGATAATTCGAAAACTGTTCGGTTATTATGCGTTAAGCATGAAAAATGTCCACACTCTCTCGTTTTGCCTGTTCTGATTAGATGCATTAAGGATACTAAGATATTCAAGATAAAATAATATTTTTGTTTTTTCTCTTTTTTGTTTTCTTCTTATTGCTTTGTCAAGCCTCTCTATTTCTGGGTATGGGTACAATGATCTACCGATAAAATGCATTAGTCTCGTCTAACATTTTAAAGTAATAAAAAAATATGAAAAAAATTACTTTATTTGTTAATTGGAAGTCAAGTATCTGAGATTTATACTGACTTAAATTAAAGAAAGTAATTCGTACAATCAAAACTTAAGTTTAATGCTTTAATAATTAAAATAGAGAGGTTTCGAAATGTAGTGAAACTGCAACAACAAAAACTATTTTTATATTATTTTTTATTAATTGATTTTTTAGCAACCATATAGCTGTTTCGGATCGAGTGTTGTCAAATACGCAACCATTAGTGGTCTTGAAAATTATTTCTTATATTTAATTATTCGTAAATATGTTTTTTTTTGAGACCGCAAGTACCAAGGATTTAATTTGTGCCCTGCTAAATTTGAAACTCAGAGTCAGTGATCATTAAAATTCAATTGATTAAGTAAAATTTATTTAAAAGCATGAATAAACTTAATTGGGAGATATGGAGTTTTGCCCTGGTTTTTTTATGTCGATACGATTCTTATATACCTATACGAAAAGGTTGCAAAATACAAAAAAAAATTGAAAATCTTATGCAGATTTGGTTAAATTAATTGAAGTCATTGTTTTTGATTTGACACGTTTAAAGTTCGTAAACCTTATTTTTGTAGTTCAACAGTTATATGCATTTACTGAAGAATATTTCCAAGACCCATATTGATGAGTATTTTGGCATAAAAAAAATAATAAATAATAATAAAAAATATTATTTTTCATTTTAATTTTATTATTTAATAAAGCTTAAAAGTTTCTTATAATTAAAAATCTCATCAAATGCTTAGGTTGTCATCTTATGATCAAAATAAAAAAAAATGGAAGAAAATAATAAAAAGTAGAGTTATTGCTTCCAATTTGACAGGTTCAAAGTTTTAGGCCTTGCACTTGTACATCCACAATTATATGTATGGAATATATTAAGCATGGAATATTTTCAGAAATTACACGATATTTCAAACATTTGTATACTCGGATTCAGTCAAAGAAATTTAATTAATAAAAAATGAAATTTTGTCATTAAAGTACACTACTATTTGGAGCACAATAGATCTTATAGGTCGCAGTGCACTGCCGCTTTTCACAATAATAATACACTGCTATTTGACTAATAAAGCTATATTATTAGTACAATAATCTTCATTGACTTTAGAAACTAATTTCACAATATTTTGAATTTATTTTATTTTTTTTTAATTATAATTTTTGTTTAGGTTACTCTGGTCGTGTGTCTGGGATGCAAATAAAAATGAATTTGGAGTAAATTAATTTAAATTTAATTAATTTTTATTTGCATTCCAGTCACAAGACCAGACAGAGTAGTTTAAACAAAAATGATCAATTAAATAAATTTTTATTTCAGAACTAAAAATTAATTTTAATATATTTTTAATTTGAGTTTTAAATAAGTTTTTTTTTAAATAAATTAAATAAATTTTTGTTAAATGATTTTTGAGAGCATTTACTTGACCAATTTTTTTTTTTTGGTTTCAAACCCATATAAATGTTTTGGAAATGCATTTCGTCTCAAACGCGATATTAATTAGTTGAAGAGTTTTGTTAATGGGTTACATATTGTTCGGTCTTCATGGGTAAGGAAACCTTTTCAAAATTGTGCTCGCTAGTTGGAATGGAAAAATGGAGTGAATGATTGGGTTACTTGTTTTATATAAATTTGTTAAATTTTGTTAAATTTTTTAAGTTCTTCTTAAAAATGTTTTTTTACTATATACTTCCTTCGCAAACAAAAAGTGTAAGTGATATTTTATAATAATAATCCATTGCAGTCAGTCCAGTCCTTTGTGTGACTTTCAATGTCGATTTTTTCTACTCATTTTATGCCAATATTTTTAATATTAATTTGAACATGCTTCAAAGAATAAACAGTATTTTTTTTTTGTGAAAAACCTTATTTTAACACATAATGTTTACGTTTTTTTATTTATCCTTTTACCTAGATTTATGCGCAACTGTTCAAAAAAGTTTGTGTCACTTTTTATATATATATATATATATATATATGTTTTGGAAACACCGAAAAACTTTTAAAATTCTTCACACTTGAATCGGCAGGCTTTAGCTTTGCAACCTCAATATAAAAAGTAAACATCTACATTTTAATCATTTCCTTTGACATTTTCTAAATGTATAACACTCGGAAATATGTTAAAATATTTTCTAGTGTTTTTCCTCTCATGCCATTGCGCCACCATTAAGGATATTTCCCCGAATTAAATGAAGTAAAAGAGAAAAGAAATAAAGTGAAAACTGATTGCTGGACATTATTACACATACACCTCTGCACATGTTTATATTTGTAATCGTGCCACACTACGAATATATGTTTTGTTTCTATTTCTGGTTCTGGTCCTGGTCCTCGTCCTCGTCCTCGTCCTATACACCCTCACGTCATACATCGTACGTCGTACGTCGTACGTAAGGATACGATCAAATATATTAACACTAATACACTTTTGGTACACAATACAAATCGCACTGCTTCACCTCTTACTGTTTAAATCAAATCGAAACCAATATTACATGGTTAATAGATATACCTTTGTATCGGTCCATGTATCGGTGGATGTGTGTGCCCTGGGTGGATGTACCGGGTGCACCGGGTGTAGGTGTTTGTGTGCGTTAACAACAAAAGTACGTATTACTTTATGGATAAAGCCATAAATCCTTGCAAATACAATATAGAAACTTAAACAAAATAAAAATGAAAATGAAAAAAAAAACAAAAAAAAAAAATAAAGCAAAACTCAAATGTAAAAAAGGAAAATGAAATGTTTGCAAAATAAATGTTCGAAAAAAAGGATAATAAAAAAGGAAAAGATGCTCGAAGACAAGTGGAGCAAAAAATTCTTTGGTTGTGCGGATTGAACAGGAAACCTACTGTTTGTGGATGGATTCTGCTTAATAGGTTTTAAGTGCAATTTACAAACGTGTATGTGTTACTTCTTGTATTTCGGATTCGGAATGTGTTTATGTGTGTTTGTTGAAGATAATGAATGCCTGAGCAGTGAAATGTTGAAGACTAAAATATACACCCACAAAAAATAAATAAATAGAACACACCCAATAAATGTGCTATATGAAAAAGCGAATGTTAGAGAATGTTACTTACTTACTTACTTACTTACTTACTTACTTATTTACCACAGCATCACAACACACTTCCCACCTTCAAAATACCCTCTTCACTGAGCTTTGAATTACAAGTGAAACTGTAATAAAAATTGATTATTAAGTGTTTGGTGGCTTAACTTCTTTAACTTCCTTCGGCTTCGGCTTCGGCTTCAGTATCAGCATCAGCTTCAGCTTCAGCATCAGCCAGCAACACAAATAATCTTACAATTTCTCGACATGATTTTCTTCTTCTTTTTTTTTTGTTGTTTTTTTTCTTCTCCTGCATTTTAATTTATTTATTTCAAGTAATTTCTCAAGATTATAAATTACTTCATGTTGTACTCTCGTAGGTAAGTAAATGGGAATGTGTACATGTGTGTGTGCATATTCTATAGCAAAAAAGTCTTCGGGATTACCCTTATAATATTTTTTCCAATCATTTATTTAAGTGAAATTTAAAGAAAATCTAACAAGCACACAAAGCAAATCGCTATATTTTATACTAGCTTGCAATCATACGCACATACATCCACTGCAGATACAACAGCGCTGGTATCTTAAGGAGTATGAAAAGTACGAGTAAGACGTTTACAGAGAAATTATATTACGTCTCTATAAATCTATACATAAATATCCATATACGAGACAGGATACTTACTTCTGATACATGCTTAAATATAAAGTAATAAGTTACTCAAATACTTTGCACAGCTGTTTCAAAACTAATATCTGTACTTAGCGCTCCCTGTATGGGTGCGTTCGATGTATCGGCTTGTGGGCTTGTGGGCTTGTGGGCTTGCGGGCTTGCATCGGCATGTGAATTTCTCATATTGTGTTTTAAAACATTTTGTACTTGGGTCGATAGATTTCTTGCTGCTTTTGCCTCTGACTCTGACTCTGACTCAGAGTCTGATAAATACAATTCATCTCGCTTAGACAGGAAATTGATTCCAATCAATCAAATTCAGTGGTTTGTATATATTTTAGTGGTAATAAGCAGTTCCATTGATTGCAAATGGCTGTTTTCTGGTATGACTGGTGTGACTGGTGTCGCAAATTATTAGTATTAATTTAGATAAATTAGTTTAAAGGAAAAAAGGCGCTTTCGCGCGTTTTATTTCAATTACGTAAAAGCTATTAGCACACGAGGAAACCATTCTGTTAAGTAATTAACTATTATGCCACATATTATTACGGCACGGTTAGCATTAGTTGACCCAATTTACCCTCCAAGGCAAGCGCAACGCAGAGCACAAGCCACATGGAAACGCAAAGGCAAAGCCGAGAGCACTTTTCCAATTTGCCTTCAAACGAGTCTGACTGAGCTTCTATGATAAAGTGTAGAAAACGTAAACAATTAAAGGGTTAACAATACAACTTTTATTCACCAGTTCAGCAGTTCACCAGTTCACCAGTTCAGCAGTTTAGTTGCACAAAACTAAAACTTCAACTCAGAACAGAACTGAATAGAACAGAACAATTCAACGGGCTGCCGGAGGGGTGAAGGTTTGGTTTTTGTTTCGTTTTAATAATTACACATTTTTAATTAATATATCAATTTAATTATCACTTTTGTTATTAAATTTATGCTTCCATTAAAACCACAATGAAAGTGCAGCAAAATTTCAAAATAAAAAAATGTCATCCATAGAGCGTAAGTTGTAATCGATTGAAGGATTAAGGATATTATCATTGTCAAATGACTTCTCAAAACTACTGCATAAAACTGTACTCTATTCTATATATAGAAGAGTTTGTAAGCCTTAATACTCTTATTAAATGGCTTTCCATCAAAAGCCAATGAAAATCCGAAATTGAAAGAAGAACTACTAGTTGAAATAAATTTAAATTCAAGTCAGATAAATTTACAACAATGATTAATAACAATAGATACTCATATTAATAAGTATTCATAAGTAAGTTAATTAAACTCTATTGTTTAAGTGCAATTGTAAAGCAAATCCTTGAAATTTTTCCTACAACAAAATCATTTGCAAATATCTGTATTCATATGCAACAGTGAAATCATTAATTTAATTCAAATTTAATTATAGATTTTAACTATCAAAAGATACATTCCTCAGTTAAGTCTTTTCAGAATAATTTCGTCTTTTGATTAAAATGATTGCTTAATTAGTTGGTTGTAGGTCCAGGTCAGCAGCTATACTTTCACTTAAACAGTTCTTCCATCTTTAGCGATGAAAATGGTGATGAATTGTCTTCTCATATGGCTAAAAGAAATGGTTGATTCCAGTAACAGTTCAGTAGATATCTTTCTGTTGTCTATAATTAAGCAGTAATTCTTATAATTAGACGAGATAAAAAATAAACACTCCATCCCTTTAAATTGAAGAAACTTAAAAAGTCTTTGTCCGATGAACAGTCTGACAAATTTTCAAACAAGTACTTTCCTAAGAATCTGCCAGTCCGATATAGTCAAAAAGGATATGATTGATTGTTTGTTTTACTACCACATTCCTTGCGAAAAGTTCTATGAGATAGAAATAAACGAACACCACATCGATCCCGCTGAATTAAGCAGATTTAACAAATCTTTCGTCCTTACCGATTAGCAGTCTGACAAACCGTCAAAAGATAATTTCCCTAAAGAGCTATTTCCTCCGAAAACCAAAGCCAGGCAATCAGAGAGAATATGCTTAACTGCTTATTTTTTCTGTTAGTTTCCACAATATACTTATTCGTATGTAGTTAGCATTAAAAGGAATTTGCAGCTTCTCTGCTTGAGTTTCCATTCACCACTGACCAGAAAAAACTGCAAAAACCTTTGCAGTATTCATGCAGTCCTTTTTAATGGGTTTCAAAGATCTCGTTTTCTTAACTGAAGGACATGTTAAGCGGAAAGTCACATATGACTTAAGAATCTTCCATTTATTATTGGCTAGCTGGAGAAAGTGGAAGTAACAATTTCTTTATATTATATTGTATCCATAAGAGTGGATAGATGATAGTATTTAAATCAACATATTGATGTGCTATATGGCTTTTAGATATTGCAAGACTATAAAATTACATATAGAACTTTGAACATATAATAGTAATTGAGTTCTTATTTAAATATATACCTTTTATAAGTTTTAATTAGTCGTATAACCTTTATATGATAAAGTAATAAAATGTGATCCAATATCACAAAAGATTTAATAAGTTCTCAGAATATGTTGATTAGGTACATAGCATTGAAATGATTCAGGTATTTTTAACTGTGCCTTCTTTTTGGTTTTCTTATATGTTATAGATATCGGTAGTCTTCCTCTTTGTCTTTTTTATTAGTGTCTAAAGCACCTGTATTCAGTAGTGTTTTTGGCCACTTGTGTGATCTATTGTTAATTAGAAATTTTTTTTGAAGCCCACGATATATTTTTGAAAGCATATATAATGCATTTTTTTTAAGAGAAATGAAATCTTAGGTTTTAGTTCGAAATAGTACAAAATGAGTTGAGTTTTTGGTAAAATGGTGTCAATTCCTGGGCTCGTAGAATCACACTACGAGCTTATACAGTTTACTTCCATAAAATTAAAGAGAAACTCATTTTTTATATTACTCTTCTTGAAGTTTTAATATTTTTAACGAATAGCAATATTTCTATTCAATATCGTAAAGTAAAAGATATACGCAATAAAAAAAGTAAATCTACAGGTACAGGGGGTTATCGTTAAACAAATCAACGCTCTTAGTATTATGGATGAAATTTGTTAGAATGATAACTAGATACTAAAATATGAGTTTAGACAACTTTTTATTGCTGTTTTTTTTTCTTAATTATTTTTAAAATAACTGTTATCTTCGGTTCCTGCTTATATATATAATGACAAACCACATTTTTGTAAAAAAAGAGCGGCCAGCAGTCATTTGTACTTATACATATATTACTTTCTCTTTTCCTCCATTGGACTTGTGTGAATGGATATAAGGACTATGATAGGTAATTTAATGATTTTAGACTTTATGTCATTTTAGCACATAACTTATATTGCTGAGTAATCAAAATAACTGATAGACATATCTCAATAAAGTCAGTTAATAACTCGTAGTAGAATAATCGAGTTATACATGCTACCTACGAATAATCATATCCGATGATATCTGATATCCATTGAAACATTGTTGAGTTATAAAGCAATACTCGTATAGTACGAGCTTGTTTAGTGAAGCACATTAAATGTGATATATTATATCCATTCAGTATTTACATAACCTAGTAAATATGACATATACTGAGATATGTACCATCTATACTCACTCCTTAGGCAGCCTCATAAAAAGTCACAAAAGAATAATGTCTGTCATTATTTTGTTCTTTTTTCTCTCTAATTGATTGAAAAGCTTTTTTAGATAATATTTAGTCTATTAAAATTTTTAGTAGCATAAATGCTCGGGCTTAATCTTCCCGAAATCGGGCTCCGCTCCACTTTCGTTATTAATTTTATTGTTCCCAATAAAAAAAGTCTAAATTGATTAAGGAATTAATGCTGTTTTTGTTCGAAGCGTACACAAATCATCAGAAATCAGTTAACTAACTTGCCCGTGTGTTGTGTACGCGATTTAGTGAACATTATAGCGAAAGCGGGGTGGTAGTCGGAGAAGGAGGAAGCGATTTGAAAAAACGAGACAGCCAGCAAAATAAATAAAGGTGAAATACAAAAGCGATAATAAAATACCTAGAATGCAATAAATGCGATTAGTACGTGCGGCGGTATCATATCAAATTGACATCAAATTGTGCCACATGTAAACACAGGGAAGCCGCGCCAGGCCACGACGCCTCCCCCGCGCTCATTTGCTTCATCCTATTTTATGAGTTTTTTATTTAAAATTTCGTTTGACATTACACGCTTCCATTTAATTTTTTTAAATTTTTTTCCATTTAATTTTTTTAAATTTTTTTATAATTTCATTTTTTTTTGTATTTTTATTAAAAAAAAACTTTTAGACACGCATGCATTGGTCATGTTTACATATTTACGATTATATAAAGCAAACGATAGGAATTTATGCTCGAATATCGAAATTCCAGGTATCGAGTCATACACGGGTAAAAATGCGGTGCATTCTGCTAATTGCAAATTTAAAAAATTTACCCAATTTAAACAATTTAACATGTTCGAAAATTTTAAAAACCATAAGATTTTTTAAATAACTTAAAATGCTGAAAAAATAAAGAATATGAAAAATAATTAAAAAAATTTAAATAATTTGAAAATTTAAAAAAAAACCTAAAAAATTCTATATATCTAAGTAACGTTAAAAACCTTTGCGAATTTCAAAAATTTTAAATATTTATTTTCTTAAAAATATATTAAAAAATTTAATACATTTTTAATATATTTATTGTTATACATTTTTATTTATAATATGTATATCGAAATATATAAATTATTAAAATAATTTCTAAAAATGCATTAAAAAATTTAATGTATTTTTAATATGTTTATTATTATAACATATTCACATTTATAATATATATAGAGTAGAAATTCTATATACATTTCATAAAGATATTAGTAGTGAACTACAACAACAATTATTCATTTTATATTATTTTGATTAATAAAATTTTTAGCTGACCATACAGCTGTTTCGAATATTGAAAAATACCCATTATCAGTTGTCTTGGAAATAATTCTTGTATTTATTAATTTTAAATGTTAATAAATATTTCGAACTCGTGCCCTGCCAAATTTGAAGCGCAGAGTCAGTGTTCATCATCCAATTGAAGATTTTAATTAAATAATTAAAAATATTTAAACAATAAAATAGAAAAATTTTAAAATGTTAATTTATTTTACTAGAGATTTTTTAAAAATTTTTAAATTCAAATCTTTTTAAGAAATTTAACAACTTAAAATATATAGAAAGTAATATAATTTAACATAATCAAAAAAAATGAAAATTCTATATATATATATATTAATATATATTTCTATATATATATCAATATATATTTCTATATATATTAAAATTTCTATATATATATTTGTATATATTTCTATATATATTAATATATAGAAAATATAAAAAAATTAAGCATATTATAGAGATTTCGGTAAAGATATGGGTACATTATATATAAACTTTAAATAATTTTTTTTGGAATCAGTATTATATCCATGAAAATGCATATTTGTGAATACAAGTTGTACACTCATGATATTTGAATATTATTAGGGGCATGAATCCACAGCGACTAAATCGATTAGAACGCCATCTAGTATCTGTGGAAGTTAAAATTGTACAAGAAGAATAACATTCCGAGTGCTGACTTACAAGTGGTCGCAATGTCTTTGGTTAATCTGAATAGATCAGTTTCTTCACATAATCTGGTTGAGTAAATCACTCAATAATTAATTTTAATTCAGAGATCGTAATGCGTTAAAAAAAAATTTTAATCTGATTGTATCGATAGCGCTATTTTGTTACAAATAAGGCTGCTGAATATGATCTATTAATTTAAGAATTAAAACTTCATTGTTCATTTAGCACTGCCGGTTGATTGTCAGAGGCTATTACTTACTGATGAAATATTTTCTGCCATCACTTAATCATTTCATTGTACTATACGAGCGCTCTTTGTGGTATGTTGGATTGTCTTATTGAATTCAAAGTTGTTGCACCTTATCTTTTAATTGGGGTACTAAAGCGTCATTATTTTTGGATTTGTGGCGCTTTTTGCTGACTAATGAAATGCTTTTACCATCATTTGATTATAACATGTTCTTGCTGTGTTAATTTATTGAATTCAAAGCTATTGTATCTTATCTTTATTTCTTGGGGAATAAAAAATTCTGCCACCATGAATCTGTGGCACTCTCCGTTATCATTGGTATGTTTCCTGTCATCTAAGGATTTTATCCAGTTCTTTATAGTATCTTTTATGACAATTTGGTTGAAATCTTACGCCATTTTGGCTATACATTATCGATTAATTAGGGAACACAGTAGCTATTAATCATAATGCTATAACACTCTTCATGTCCTGTAACACTCTAATTGGCTGAATTTGTAAGAAGTATAGCTTGATGATATTACTTACTAATCTATTTATAAAGAAATGGTCACCGGTAATTTAAAATAGTTAAAATTCTTAAAATGACAAGGCAAGAAACAGTATTGCCAACTTAACAATCAAATCAATAAAAAGAGCATTCCATCTAAAGTTGTTCGATCAAGCTGAAGACAATTTATTTTAAAATTGATTTTCAAATTTTATTACGATTTATAAATTATCTATTTTAAATTGAAATATATTGAAAATAGAATTATAAATTTTTTAAACTTTTTATGTTGTAAAGTTTTTATAATATAGGATTTTCTCTATTTACTAAATAATGAGATACTAAAATGTTACAAACTCATATTATTTATTGAAGTACACGTTAAATCGTTGCTAAGGTCTACTAAGTCACTAAATTTCAAATCTATGGAAAATAGTAGAATAAAAATAAAAATAAAAATAAATATAAAAATAAAAAGTTTTAAGTACTGTAGTGTAGCAGTTTTTCTAGTTTATATGTGATCAAAATAAAGATGATAATAAGTACCTACCAGTGAATAAATTCAAATCAAAAATAAAAGGTGGAATTGATTGACTATTTACTACACTGAAAAAAATTATCACTGAGCATGGATGCAATTATTATTTAGAAATGAAAAATATAAATTTGTTTATTTATTTTTTTATTTTTATTTTTATTTTTATTTTTATTATTTAAAAGGCATAAAAACTCCTTATAAAAAACTCTCTTTAAATATACATAAAAACTTTTTGTGAAGTGTACTTGTGAATAGGAACACAAGTTATCCTTCGATAAATTCGCTGAGTTTATGTCCTGAGTTTAGTTTTATTCTATCAAAATATCTATTGACTGTTTATTAGGTCGCTTTCGTTTGATTTATAAACTTTTTAATGTTATGTATGAACTTTTTTTAATCTTTCTGCAACAATTCGGCTTTATTTTATGTACGAAATTCTGCCAATGTCATCACAACATAATTTAAAGCCGTTGTCGCTGTTGTTCCCATTGTCGCCGCTGTTGCTGCTATTGCTGCGATTGCCGTTGTTGTCAGTGTTGTCAGTGTTGCCAATGTTTTCAATGTTGTTTATTTATTTATTTATTTTTGTATTTTTTTTTGTGAGAATTGCTGCTGTGAGATTGTAATGTTGTTATGTTTTTACATTGTTATGCAATTTTTCATATTTTATTTTCATTTTACGACCAAATCACCGCGCGCATAATTTTATTTTATTATATTTTAACACTTCTCCCCAACCATCTATCCAGCATCCATCTATCTATTCATCCCTATAGTCGACGCCGTCGTCGTCGTCGTCGTCGTCATCGTCCTGTTCTCATACTATTCTCTATTCTCGAATGCCATAATGCTGAAATGCTAAAATTCTGTAATGTTATAATGTCGGTCTGCTGCGATATTGGGTTGTTGGGATGTTGCGATGTTGCGATGCTGCGATGCTGCTATGTGTTGGTATTGTTGGTGCTACCATCCTGCCATCCATCCTGTCATTCTAAAATTCTACCATCTAAATATGGTGTTATCCTGGCATACTATTGAATTCATTTTTTTATGCAACCATATTCAGTCCAATTGTTTCATTTCCACTTTTGTGTTTTTCTGACTTGTTTTATTCCTTTTTTCGGTGTTCTTTGTCTTTCTAGCATTTTTATTATATTTTTATGACCATCAACATTGATCAATATTGTGTTGATTTGGTGATAGGCACAAATGTTGGTTTAACAAGGAAGTGTAATTGTAATAAGGATAGAGGCGATTTTTTGCTTTCATTAAGATGCTAAAAATTGATGAGTTATAAAAGCAGCTGCTGCAACTGTGCTCCCAATAAAATGGATATGGCATTGCAAGTGTACCCGTCCTATCCTATCCGTACATACCCTTACATATCCGTACCTACTCGTATAGCAGCTCATATGCCGATGGGGTCTGAATGCGAAATTATAAAACATCAAATTAATTTCAAATATAAAATCATATAATATAGGAACCATATATATATATATATGTATATTAACATAAGCGCATAAAAAATATTAATATGTTATAAACAAAATAAAATGATATGCGTTTAGAAGGGCAAAAATATACGCATATTTTATTTTACTGCAAATGCTCTTTGATTTCCATTTCTTTCCATTGCTTTCGATTTTCGATTCCATAAATATTGATATGATGCAGAAGAAGATGTAAAATGTTCTTAACTCCCAACATTAGTCGTAAAACCATGATAAATTTTAGGATAAGGATCCTATAAAAGTTATTTTCAGTTGTACTTAGATAACCAATCCCAATGGCGTATCTATAAACTAAATTTATTACAATTGTTTTAAATAAAATAAAAGCGCATAAAAGCAACTTTTATTTTTATTTCAATTTGACTAAATAAAGTTGCATTACTTTTTATGTAAATGTGCTTACCTGCCAGGCAAACTTTGACATTAAGGAAATTATACCAGAGAAGAAGCAAGTATTTCGCATTGCTAAATCCAATTGCACGAAACATTTGAAACGTACTACATCGCCTGCAAAAACGACAGAGCCCAACTATAATGTAAACGTATATGTGATGGCAATGCATTGGGTTGGACGGGCTAAGTTCTTCGGAACGCTCGTACTTCACAGTAAACTCACATTGATGTTAATAATATACAAAGCTGTTTGGTAAAAAGCTTATTTGCTTCCATTAAATTTAGTTAAGAATGAGATTTTCTTTTCTCTGAACATTTTTTTTAAATACTATTCACAATTTCCAAAGAGTAGCAACGCTAGTAACAGAATAAGTAAAGCATCTGCAATAATATTAACAGAATGATGAATGTGACATCAAATGGCTTCCATTATAAAAATGTACTCTATACTTTTTTTCCAAATAAAATTAGACTTTTATATATGCATTTGAGATTAATTTAATTACCAAGTACATTTAGTCATATCTTTGACAAACAAACATTTGAAAACCTTCACGTTGCTCATTTTGAGTTAAAGAGTTTGTCTAGAACTTCTTTAAGACTAAACGAATATGAAGTGTTTCTTGTGGGACCTTTGGAAAATCTTTGCAAGGTTTAATTTGATTTAGGGTTTTTGTCTTTAACTACTTTTGGATTAAACGAATATGAAGTGTTACTTGTGGGACGTTTCAAAAATCTTCACGGGGTTTGATTTGATTTAGAGAGTTTGTCTAAAACTCATTAAAGAGTATGAAGTGTTTTTTGTAAGATTTTTTTGAAAATTTTTAATGGGTATAGTTTAAGTTAAGGAGTTTATCCAAAACTTCTATTAAACTAAACGAATAAGAAGTGTTTTTTGTGGGATTTTTTTCAAACCTTCACAGAGTTTAATTTGATTTAGAGAGTTTGTCTAATACTCATTTTGAACTTCAACAATTTAAAGAGTTTTTTGTGGAATTTTCTTAATTTATGTCATTTTATCAAATGGTGTATGTTTTTTACTTACTTATTTAAATGGGCACAAAGACACGTTATCGGATGTAGTATTCTTCCCTTTACCTATGGGTCTGCTGTGTGAACCTTCTCCATTCTCATACATTAAAAGTGCGGTTAGTGCTCCTTCAACTTGCTCACTTCACTAGAGATACTGTCTATCTTTATGTCTACTTTCTCCAACTGTCAATTCAAATACCTTTTTCGCTGAAGCTCCCATAATCCAAGCACCCAGTTCTCGACAAGACCTAGCCAGCGAAGCTCTGAATGTTAATTTACAGAATTATAGCAATGTCGTGTTAAAGCTCGTAGACGACCAAAGATCTAACGAAGAACTTTTCTCTCGAAAACTCCTAGTGCTGCTTCAACATTCATCATTTGATGAGAATTATTTTTTACCGATGCAATAGCACAGGTATAAAGAGTGACCTATAGAGCTCTCATCTCTATTTTATTTAAAAGGAAGAGTAACAATTTTATGGTCAGTGACTTTGCGTGAAAATTGATTTTTGATTAATATTTTTCTTTATTCTTTAAAAAAAAATCATTCACATCACATCGATCAAATGCAATATCCCATTGAATTATAATTACAAAAAGTGCATTTTGTCTATTTCGGGTGAATCACATTTCTGGCTAGAGATTTAATTCTTCATAATGAAAACGAATTATTTTTTATTAACTGTTGTGATTGCAAGAACAGCCGAAATCATAAAAATATATGATCGATATGATCGTAAGTATATAAATACTTCACCACTAATCTAACACCGTGATTTGCTTATTTCAGAACCTCAGTGTATGCATCAATACCGTGTACAATACTGTATGTTGTATACGGTTTCTGCTATAGAAAATCATATTTTATCAACGATATACTTGTGTACATATAACACATCGTTGAAATAATTGAAATGATTTTGAAGGGGTTTTAACTCGTTAAGCTACAATCCTGACTACGTGTTTGACCTTAGTACAACTAATTTTTCTAATTTAAAATTAGTTCAAATAATTAAGTGATGTATGATCAATACTATACAGTAAATATCTTTGATGACCTGATCCATTGTTCTGTGTATTTACAGCAAGCCTAAGATGTGTAGGCCGGAATGATGCCGGAATAATATTATACAGCAAATATCACTAAATGTATGACCCTGGGCTTTTTCAATTCTTTTAGCTTGCTGAATTGTATTTAAGACTTTATTTTAGCTGAAAATTAATTTATTACAATAGTTTTTATTACGTAAAATAGTTACTGCCGTCATAACTGACGTTAAAATAAAATATTATAATGAATTACTATACAATCTATTTGTAGGCTGAGCGAGGCCTGAACTCAGGCTAACAAACAAAATTTCTAATTGATAACCTTACCTTGAAGTACGGATATTCCTGGCATGGTTTCGCGGTAGAAATTGTCTAGCACACGAGGTGGGTTGTATTTAGTCCGTGAAAACCGGGCATATTACTATTGTGACAGCATAATGACGATGCGTTACTTAGTTACTTACTGTTGTCATCTTCTAGTGGACCTCCACGATACCTATGCGAGCCCACGATGTCTGTGATGCGTAAAGCATTTTTAAATGTCTTCTCCGCAGAAAAAAAAAAAATTAATGAATTACCATGAATTCCCAATTAAGAGATGAAGGGGTCTGAAAGATCTTTATCTTTTACATTTTTTAAAATTTATTATAAACGCAACTGTTATAGTGAAAGATATATATTTGTAGCGAACTATTTTGGTAATATTTCATAATTGAAATAATTTCTTGTTTAATTCAATGAGGAAACATATCTTCTGCTGTCTATAAAAACACTTTAACTTTAATATTATTTTACAGGACTTAATTATATGCAATAAAACTGCAAAATAATTTATAATAATTAATTTAAATTATTTTTGCTTAAAGTTGCACTGTGAATAATTTTATTTAATATCAAAAGTAGTGCATAAGTCCTCCGCTTAAGTGTGTATAAATTATCATGTTTACATTTTTCGATTTTTGCATTTATAAGGCGATTAAATATCAAATACCTGACGTATAAAAAAATATTTTATTTTTTTTTTTGTATTTTTTTACCTAGAAAAACCGTGTGATGGTTGAAAAAAAAATGGAGAAAATAAAAGAAAATAAAAGGAAATAAAGGAAAATGAGGGAAAATAAAGAAAATGAGTTGAACTCACTCCTACGCGGAACAGTGTCTGATGGCACATGGTACATGGCAAGAAACTTAATACCATTTTTGAGTTTCAAATAAAATTATCCCATAAACTAACTATCGATATAAAACAATATATTTTAATATCGATATGAAAATATAATGGAAGCTCACATGTACATATACAATAAATTTCCAGGAATGTATCTGAAGCAGCAAAAATGAGAACGGAAATTGAAATTTCTGTGCGCTTCTTCTCAAGTTTCGCTTTGTTTTCATAAACTATCGTCAAAGTGTCTAATACACGCGAATGTTTCAGTCCCTGCGTATCTATTCTGTGATAAAGTTTCGCTTCCGTTCTATTGTGCATCTAGTTTTCTTTCCTCAGCTATCTGGCGCTGCATTTTAGTTTAGATTAACTAGCAAAAAGTCGGTGAACAATGTACTGATTATAAAACTGATAGCTTTCATCTTTTTTTTTTGTGTTTTTTTTTAAGATTTTATTTCATTTTTATTACATTTCAAAATATATACGAGTATCGCCGCCCTTTAGGAAACCGACATTTCGTTTTAACTGATTGGTATTCAATTGCTGGTTAAAATTTTTTTTTTTTTTTTTTTTGTATATCTAAATGTAATTTATTTCATAGGTTTTTTTTTCAAAAATTATTTCGCTATTTTTTATTTCATAATGATTTAAGGAAATATTTAAGAAATTCCAACTATCGAAAGAGAAGCAGACGAGTATATATTGTACTATGCTATACATGCCTCTAATGAAAATATTTATTTGTTTATTAAAAGAGAATCAGCTAAAGCTATAAAAATCGTATATGGTATATTTCTGGACCTTGTTTTTGACAGTTCTTAAGCTTAAAGCTTTTATGTAGATGTTTAGAGTTTTAGATGTGATACAAAAAAAAAACGACTTATAAAGTTGAGTTTAGTAGCCTTAAATTAGTCTAATAAACGTAAAATATTAACAAATACAAAAATGAAAAAATATAATTCTCAGCCACTTTAAAAATATATAAAGACTTAAGCATTCCTGATCATTTAATTATTGTTATGAACATTTATTTTAATATATATTAATTTTACTATGGTCAGAATAATGTTTAATTTTCTCAACATCTGAATCGGCTGCCTTACGCAGTTATTGATATTATAGTGTTTTCCCTTCACCATAATATTTGTATTGGACATTAAAAATATATTATTAGGCATAACAAAAACATTTTTGCATATGCATATATATATATATATATACTTGAAAATATTGTAGAGTTAACAATACCATTGTGCTGAATTTTTAAGTCGTGGCATAAAATGTATGATAGGTCCTAAATAATTTGTCAATTTAAGTCAATAATTTAATAATAATGTTTCTAAGGCATATATATAAATATTTATATATATATATATATATGTACATATATACATATATATTTGTAGTCATATTTCCTGATCCAATTCTTCTTTTTACCGAAAACACTTTATTGTTGCTTTTCCTTTGGCTTTTACAACCACGGTTGCCACTTATGATACTTTAGTACCAAAATTGGTACTTTTTTTTCGTTTGGTACTCATGTTCAAAAAATGGTACATTTTTGACGACCCAACTTTATTGTGGATATTTCCAATTAATTTTTTTTATAAATGTAACTTTACACTATTTTATATTTTGTTCATTTATAACACTATGAAAAACACAGAACGAAAAAATAAAGAGGTCCAAAAAAATTTTGGATCTTTTTTTACAGAAATGGTACCTTTTTAAACTAATTTTGGTACAGTAAAATTTTTAAGTGGCAACCGTGTTTACAACGTAGTCATAGGTGGGTCTAAGCATATTTTTAATAACATTTGCTACCATATTTATGCTATATCCGTTATTTATTCATCAAATATTATTGGGCGTCAGAAAGCCCTGTTACACGTTTCATTTATATATGTTTGGGCTCTAGATCCTTCACCAAATATCAATTACACCCATAGCGATGATCATCTAATGGTATATCATTACACACATTTTAGCTATACACCTGATCGTATACATCTGAACGTAAGATTACTTCATTATATATACCTATGTTAAGGGTCTTTTGAACAACTATTAAAAATTATTCTTCACCTTTGCGTAGATAATAATAATAGTTTTATTATTAATACTTAAATACTTTTTTTCAGCTTCTTCAATAAAGTTGTAATAGTTTTTTTTTAAATATAATGAATGATAGCTCAAAAATCAGTTTTAATGCCATTATGGATTTATTTAGATAATTTTATAATAGTGGTTTGTCGCAAAAGTGGTTTTATTTTTTCTATCTCAGTCCTATTAGTCTCCTAAACAGCTATTAACCATACAATACTGATTAACAAATAAGATTTCATGTAAAATGTACCAGCCCTCCGGTTATCTGGTAAAACACCTATCCAAAATTATAAACAAATACAATAGCTTCATTAGGATCTTATACTTAAGTAACAATACTTTTTTTTTCATATAATGAATCAAAGTTTGAAAGTCATTTCTAGTCCAACAGTTATGGATTCAGTTAGAAAAATATTATTCTATCAGTTGTGAATTTTTGAAAGTCCTTTTATGAATCTATGAAATTTATTATATATTTAAAGTCTTTTGATAAAAAATGGTTTTTTTTTATGTTAAATTATATTAAGAATTATATTAAAAATATAATTTTTTTTTCTATTTTTGGAATATTTTAATAAAAGTAAGTATATACAATAATTTTTTGTACGCCTCCTGTTAAGTCTGAACACGAACTCTCATTTTGTGAAGTTTCTCGTTCAAGCGAACTAATTAGTTTTTAAACTATTAAGCAATTTAAATGGGCTTTTAAGAAATAATATCGCTAAAAATTTTCGAGGAGAAGAAAGCAATTTCTAGTCCCGTACCTCTCGTAACTCTCGTCCCTCTCGTCCCTCTCTTAGCTCATAGTTGTTTCGTTGCTTTTGCACTTTTGTGCGAAAACAGCCATAACAGAAGAAAACCAAGTTATGAAGTAGAACTAAAAGTTGCTGAAGTGCTTGAAAGTAATGCGTTGCAACTCAAGACAACCTTCTATTAAGTCACGAAGGCAAATGGAAAGAAAAGAGGGCGCAAGTAACAACATTTTAACGCGAAATGTAAAATACAAAATGCAGGGTTGTTAAAGATGTTAAGGGAGAAGGGAAGAAAGTGACGCCAACTTAAATGGAAAACTGTGAAATCAAGGTAAAATGACATAAGTCAACAGAAAGTGCATAGCAGAGTTAATCATAGAAAACCGAAATCTGAAATCTGAAATCTGAAATTGTAAAATTGCGTTAAACGT
This sequence comes from Teleopsis dalmanni, assembly GCF_002237135.1. Taxonomy (NCBI): domain Eukaryota; kingdom Metazoa; phylum Arthropoda; class Insecta; order Diptera; family Diopsidae; genus Teleopsis; species Teleopsis dalmanni. The sequence goes on from NC_051848.1 coordinate 44,838,830, forward strand.
TTATGTGCGGTGTCGGTTGGTAAATGCGGCAATTGCAGCAATGGCAGCAATGGAAGCAGTGGAAGCAATGCCAGCAATGCCAGAAATGAGGACTCCAGGTGTATCAAAATTTGGCTTGCTTGTTTGTTTTTCATGGATACGCAAATAAAATGGAACCATACGCACTCCGTGTAGCTGTCAAACAAAGTTAGGCATTACATTTGATGCTGCCTGCCAATGCAGTTCCGTAAAATCGTGCGATCAAACAGAATATGCAAAAATCAACAAACTTTAATTCGAGCAAAGATTTTCCACTTCGAATAGTTGATTTTCAGTGTTGAACCAGTGCTGTCAATGTTTATTGAGTTAACAATTATGCTCTTAAGGCCTTTGCTGACTAAAATGTTTATTGAAGTTAATGGAAAAAACTACCAAGAACTTAATTAAAGGATTTCGGTATATAATTACACTTGATGTGAGTTGAAGTATAACTTCTTACCGAATGCTTTCGCTGAGAAAATAAATAATTATAACAAAATTACTTTAAGAAAGATATGAGAAAACTTTAAGAAATATTTTACGAAATTAACACTTAATGAAATTAAAAAAAAAAACTTAAAAGCTTGCAATTCTAAATATATTAAGAAGTATGTCTAACATAAATAACAGTTTATAGCGTATATAGCAAACGAAAAATATTTTAGTTAATGAGGTTAAGTCACTGTAAGCACTCTTTATTCATATAATATTTAGATATATTCAGATATTGATAAACCAACATATAAAATTATTTAATGAGTCTATTTTTAAATGAAAGAAAGCTTGATTATTAATAAAAATATTAAAAAAACAGTTAAGAAGAAATTATTATCTCTCTTCCGATAAATTACCTTAAACTTCAAAAAGAGTTGGGAAAAAAATTTAGATTTAGTTTTGTCGAATTTCCAAACCACTTTCTACAGGTGGATAAACTTCAAATCAATTACTTATTTACAATTCATATAAATAAATTTGTCAATTTAATACTCTGTCTTAGTAATGGCGATTATAGTGCTTTCGAGGTAACGCATCGGGTGATTTAACAGGGAGATGTGACCTTGACGCTACCAGAATTCGTTGGTAACGTTCAGTTTAGATTTACAGTGTTTCCTACTTTATTAGAACACAATGAATTACCCTAAAAATTTTGTTGTAGTTGCTAAAAAATCCATCATGTCACATCATCACTGAGGGATTAATGAAATATAAGCATACTTTCTAATAGTTTTGTTAGTAGATGTTGATGTGGTTTAATATTCCCTTTCAATCTAAATAATTTTAAGTTAATCAAAACGTAGGGTTTAAATATATATAGATACTTTTATGATACTTTTGTACCTAATGTAAAAATATTGTTAATTAGTTTTCGTTTTAATTAGGTGCAATTAAATAAAATAATAAAAAAAAATAACTTTTCCACTCGGTGGCACTAAGGAGCAAAAAAAAGTATAAAGAAAATTATTGATAATTAATATTAGTTACTAAATATTTACATATAATCCGAAACAAGGTACTGAGAAGTTGAAAGAAAGTAAACAAAATTACTGATTATTCTCTTCGTAAATGTTGGTTGGGTCTAGTGTTTCTATTACTTATTAGATAATCACAAGTTATTCAAAATAATATATTAAAATTTTATATATTATTCTCAGCTTTTGAGAAAGTAAATTAGTCATTATTATGTTAATAAATATTGATTTAATCTAGCATTGCTCTCTAACTACTACTACAAATCACATCAAACAAAGTGTTCCATTTTTTTATAACCTACTATGGTAGAACTACATTATATTCCAGTGAACGTGCTGAGAAGTTGGTAGAAAGTGAAAATAATTACTAATAAATTTATCTGTTAAGAGACATTAGGTCACTAAGTTAAGAAACATGTGCATTTAAATAATATTATTGAAGCTTTAGTAACCCAACATTTGAATAAGTTAACCTAGCAAGTAATAAATTATTTAATTAATATATATAGCGATTCCGTAAATTATTCTTTCAGATTATAAATATTCATCCGATTATAATAAATTAATAAAAAAAGGTTAAATATTTCAATTAATAATGATATAAATCGGAACATTTAATATTGATCTGTATCAGAGTTTTATACTAACCCGTTTTAAGCTTAATAACTGACTTATTGGCTCGAGATAACAGAAAAAATAATGGGAGTAAAGATTTTATATATTTATCGAGTTGTAATATGCTAAGAAGTCTTGTATTCGAAAAGGAAATTTAGTCAAAAGACTTCTTTTTTTTTAAAAAAAAACATTTTTCCAAATTGTTTACATAATGTATCACCTTAATATGCACTAAATTTGTACTAAAATGAATTCCTAATTCTTAGTGATTCAAATTAATACTTTTTAAAAGTTTTTCGATAATTTCTTTACCATACTTCATCAAAACCGATCGATACCTATCAATGCCTTAAAAGGGGTCTACTAAGTTCTATAGATTTTATATCAATTAAATATTCTTTAGTTGTGTGCTTTGTATTAACTAAATGTGCACTAAATTTATATTTAAAATTTATATTTGAAAGTTTCAGCGGTTCAAATTAATTTTATTGAAATTTTTTTAATTTGTTTTAATATTTTAAACTATTTTAATTGAATTGTATGAATTCAAATTTAATAATAAATATAATATCTTAGTTTTCTACTTAAATGGATTCAAAGTTGTGGTGGTTCAGAGAGATTTCTCTGATAATAATTTTGTTTTTAAAGAGATTTTTCTGTCAATTTTCTTTAATTTCTTTTCAATATTGTTTTTATAATATTATTTTTTAATATTGTTATATTTTTATTTTTATAATATTAAACTATTTTTCTGAATTTAATTTATATTTTTGTTAGGAAAATATTCCGTAATTTTTGCAAAAAATTCCATTTTACATGTTTTTCTAAAAATTTTGTTTTTTCAATTTTTGTCGTTACTATATCTTATCATCTTATGTCTATTTCCAACTAAAGAATTTTTTTTGGCTAACACGTATGCTTTGTCTAATATTGTTCTTCGTAAGTCGTAAGTTACATATTGTTTTTTCTTTTTCTAATGAAATTATACTTATTCATTCATGGGCACTCATACGCACTGGGGTACGAAAAACAATATAATAATTTCATTTAATTAGGTTTAAAGTAAACAATTTTCTTGTTTATTTTACAAAAATTATATGTGTATGGAAGTGAATTATTTCTAAATTGATGAAGGTGTTATTCAGTTCCCAGAACGCTTGAAAAGAACGATTGCTTCTGGTAACTAATGAAACATTGAAATTGTTTAATGTTTGTGCAGTTGTGAGCAAGTGTTTGCTTTATAATTGTTAAATTATCTTAAATTTATTGCAAATGTTGAGTTTATTAAATTGTTTTGCCCTCATGTTCCATTTAAATTGCATATTATTTGCCTTTGGTGAAAATTTTACTCTATTTGAACATTGCTGGCGGCTTAAAAAAAACAAATTAATTGAGCCATAATTCAAACTGATTTGAAATTAATTAATAAAATATTTGCCTTTGTAAAGCAAAAAACCTAATTGATTTTATATTTACTCCAAATTGTGTTGAATAAACAAAATATAAATTTAATTGTGTTATGTGTAATGTAGAAGTTGTAATTAAGCCTTTGTCGCATTTCCAAAAATCCAAAAAATTTGTAGTTTTTCAGTTTTTCAGTGTTTCGGGTTCATGAGTTCGACTGGGCTTTATCCTTTGAGCGAGGAGCAATTAAAAGCGCAACATTAACCATTAAATAATTTGGAGTTTGGAATTTTGTACCGAAAAATAAAGGCGAACAAAAAAAAATTTTTGTAAAATTTTGCTTTTAATGTTTGTTAATGTTTTTAAATGTTTTTAAATGTTTTTTATTCAAGAGCATCAAAATATATGAAGAAAAAAGTTTAGTGAATTTAACACAACCAACATTTAAGCATTAATAATTAATCCGCTCACAAAAAACGATTAACGGAGCCTGCAAAATATCTTGTATGGTTGCAGCGGAGGCACTGGAGTCGTTTATAATGCTTAGGATGGGGATTTGTCGTAGCACAAGCTACTGATGTTTTTCAATTATGCAAATTGGGATTAAGTTTAAGCAACTTGGTAGGACTTGGTGTAGATAAAAGCATTTGTAAATATCTTCAAGCAAACTAAGACGAACAACGAACATCGAGCTTCAAGCATCGAGTAGGGTGTTGCGAGTAGCGAGTAGCGAATGGCGAATGGCGAGCAGTGAGTGACGAGGGGTAGCAACCGAACCAGACTTACAGTATGTAAAAGTGAGAATATAATAAAATCAGCATTAATATAAGAAGCATAAAATATGAGCTGCTTTAGTTGTTTTCTTCATTATATCTTTTCTTTTCGGTTTTTTTTTTTGGCTTTCATTTTTTATGTCAAGGATTTAGACAGCAAGAGAACACTTTAGATTGGGAATTAAATTAAATTATCTAAGTAGGTATAACAGTTGCAGTCATTTGGTTCAAAAGTAACTGACACCAACCTCTATCCAATGATATTCAATTTAACTAATCTCATTTTTAATATGAAAAGCAAATTCCAAACTCATATTTGTAAGATATTCCACAATTACAAATACCGAGTACTCAATGTTACACTAATAAATTTCAATCAAATTTTGAATTAATTTCAGTGTCAGAATTTTTTTTAAATTATCGTTCATGTCAAGTACTAAACAGTGAGTACTGAACACTGAACACTAAACAGAAAGTTATTCAATTTACCAATTCATTTTAATGAGAATGTTTTCAAAATTTATATTGAAATAGGTAGACAAGGAGTTCATATGTCAATTTGTGAGACAAAGTCCATAATTATTGGCCTTCTAATATGACAAATTACAAGCCAAGCCAAGTCAATAATAATTTAAAAATTTATGACTACATAAATACATGAATATGGTAAATTCATGTAAATATTTTGACAAAAAAAATACTAAATTGGGTCAAACACAAATTAAATTTAACTAGAAGCATACTTACAACATAAGAGGATGAGTATCTTATTGCTCGAATATGATTTTGTTCACATCAATTTCTATTACTTTTCCATACTCTACAAATTGCAAATTAAAACTAAACACATAATGTCCTTTAGAATAAAAATCTTTAAAAATAATATTATATCAATGCAAAAATGGAAAAGAGTTTCATTAGAATTTGTACTTATTTTGTCAAAGGCGATTTGTAGGGAAAATCAGAATTTTTTACTTCTATATGTAAGCAATATAGAATGGTACATAAAGGTGTATGAACAGTCCTTAAGGTACTGTTAAAATCCCATAATATTTAAATAAAAAGTGCAAATATCTTGAAATGCCAAATGACTACTCAATACAGTATTAAAAAAATGGAAATGTAAGTAATCGAAAATTTGCTAACACTGATTTAAAGACCTTTGTAGGAGTGAAGAATTTGTAAATATACAGCATAAATAAAAAAATGAGACCTCATTCTCTAAAGGTTTGAACGGGGAAAGAAGGATGTATGAGGGTATCTCATATCAAATAAAGGGAAGGGCTCTGCAACAAAGATTCAATAGTGCAATTTAACAAAGAAGTTGGGTCTAAAGCTATGCTTAGTATCCGTTTAGGTGGCACAATAGATCTCATGAACGCAGTGGATATTTCCATAGGAAATAGACCGATAATAAAACTATAATTGATGATTCAACTATTTCATATGCACAGTACAGATTTACTATTTTAGGTGCATTTTTTTCTAAAGTTCTAACTCAAGGACTTACGTCTAAAGAGCATAAATAACTTTGCCAAATTTTTTTTTTCGCAGAATTTTTTATACGGTATATCACTATAGACTACAATCAATAGCACTAAGTGTATCCCTAGGGTCGTCGATAAAACATAACCTAATCTAACTATTATATAGTTAGGTATTAATTGCGATATAAAACTTGTCAAGCTAAACAGATGATTTTACTATGAACATAAAAACATAACTTGAAAAAATTCAACTCAGAATTTCAACTCGATGTTCAGATTTAACAGATCTAAGTTTAGCCCTTAGTACTTACAGTGTAAAAATTATCTACAAATAATTTAACATGAAAAAATATTTCCAAAGACTGTTGATGATGACAACATCCGATACTCATTTGCAGTTCCAAAATATTTCACAAAATTTTTATACTTCCAAGGACTACTGATGATAGATATCTAAAAATACTTAAAACAGTTGTATATTCAATCAAAATTCAATTAATTAGAAATAAAGAAATATCGTTGTATAATGCTCAAAAAACTTTTCTACGGGGTAATAGCTAACACCTTCACTCCTTCGTTTGAGTGCGATTGACATTAAAGCCCCTATTTTTATTTAACAGAATAGATGTGGGTTTCTATTTTTACCTATGCTTAATCTCTTCTAAATGAAGAGAAGAATTGGTCTGATGACTATCTGCTTTTCTAAATAATTTTGGTACTCCAATCTCTATGTAATTGTCAATTGTTTTAACAGAAGATTTCTGAAAGTATCACAGTTTCTGACATCCCGGACATTTTGAATATTCTTTTATCTAAGTTTTGAGTTCCTCAAAGAAGTTTTTGAAGATTTTCCATAGGAAGAAGCTTGGAAAATTTTCTTATTCCTTAAAATCATGTTTCACTGCTGCGCAACTATACAGCTTTCTTTTGATGTGCTGTTTGCAATTTCACTTCTTGTTAAAAATCAGTTCAAAATCTTCCATTTTAGAGCTGTACTTAATTTTAGTTTTGTAGACTGTTAATAATTTTGGATACTGATGACGTTTGCGCTTAACTTGTAAATAAAGCCTAATAACTAGTAAATAATAACTAATGACTAGTTAGTATTTATAAGTAATTAGTACTGCTAGTAACTAGTGAATAGTAAATAATAACTAGTGATTAATAAGTAGTAATAAATAATTAGTAACTAGTGAATAATGAATAGTGACTGGTAATTAGTTATTAGTAAGTGGCGACCAGGATTTAGTAAATATTAACTAGTTACTATTAATTGGAAACTAATAATGACTAACTAATAATCAGCAACTAGTGACTAGTAGTAGTTAAAATTGAGTAGATATTTATTTGTAAGAGGTGAATAGTAATAAACAACTTACTAATTATATTAAGTAGTTATTAATAACAAGCAAAAAATTACTAACAACTAGTAGCAAATAACAAAAAATTAGTTACTAATAACTAGTGACGAATAACTAGCAACAAGTTATTCATACCTACTAACAAGTTATTCATAACAAGCAGCAAGTTATTCATAACTAGTAACAAGTTGTTCATAACTAGCAACAACTTATTCTTAACTAGTAATTAGTAACTAGAAACTACTAACTAACTAGTAACTAGTTACAAGAAAATATATTAATTAAATGCACTAACTATAATACATTAGAAATTGTACTTGATTATTACATATGACTACTATCATCTATGAAGTGATGAAAGTAGATGATTCCATGCACTTAGTATACACTTTCCTGCAGTTATTTTATTTATTAATTTTAGTTGCTGTTACTAAACATTTTTTTTGAATATTGCAAAAGTCATAATTCATAGTCAACTGGTAACTGTGGGCATTAGTAACTGCGGTGTTTTTACTGTGCACCCACAAAGCAATACTGCACTTCACTAAGCATTCAAGATATAATCATGTCACAAATGTGTCACTTTTAATGGAAATTTTATTAACCCTAGTACGGATATGAAATTACAATGGTAAATCTCCTAAGGGGTTGAGTGCCAAAAATATAATCATTTATATAAAGATATAGTAAAAACATTGTTTATGTATTTTTTAGAATATTACTTTACGCGGTGATTTTACCAGAAACAAATAAGTTGAAAATATTTGAAAATATTTGAAAATGTTTTCGTAGAAAACATCTTTAATGGAATGACAAATTTTAAATTAAAAAAAATCTACTGCATTGCAATAACAAACGTTGGTTTCGTTGCAAGGTTTTTGAGGTTTTCGAGGGGTGCTGTACTCAACACGAAAAATGATTGAAAGTCAAACACTCTGAGGTTAACCAACCATTGCCGGACGAGCATCGTCTGAATCATTTACTGTTCAATTCATTTCTGAAGCTCGTTTGCTTACATTCCCGCATGAAATTTTATGCAGATGGTTACCTTTTTGTAGTCGTATTAGAGACATAACATTTCCCCTACACTTGACTCCCTTCCATTCCCGTCCCATCACTTCTTATACTTGCATGTTTCAAGTGTATGGACTGCATTGAGTACGGACAAAGGGAGGTGACTTATTCGTTGCAGGTCGTGCTTTTCTGCCAAAGAAGTCAGAAACGAAAATAACAACAACAACAATAACAACAGTAACAACAACATGAAGATAACTGCACACAAAGAGCCAGTATGAAAAGTAAGCATAGTAAAAGGAGTAAAAGGCGGAAAGTAATAAAAAAAAATAACAAAAAAGTGTAATAAACATGAAAAGTATGAAGAAAATCCTTCTAATATGGCAACATTACAAGCACAAAAGCAACAAAAGAAATAAAAACAACCAAAGTAACAAAAACAACTAGAGACCAACAAAATACAAAATACAAAATACAACTTAAAACAAGAAGAAGAAAACAACAACAACAACAACAAAAACATCATCAACCATCAGCCATCAGCTAATTCACCCGCAGTTTGCAAGTATGAACAAAACTACAAAAAAATACACATGTAAGTCCGTTAGTCAGTACGGCAAAGAGACATGAGGAAGTGTGACACATGTTATGGAACATAAAAATCGTTATTGCACGTATTTATGTACAACCATTTATACCATACACACACACACACACATACACACATACACACATACTCATACGAACATTCACGTAGTTATTATGCATAATGCATTGTTGATGTTAGTACTCATGATATTGTTGTTGCATTTTATGCAAATTTTACTAAAGGACAAACGCGTTTTAAGCAAAAATTTTACAATTGCACGGGTAAGTATGTGATAGCATAGCACACACATAAACACACGCACACTCAAATGTATAATTATATGTGCTATAAACACATATGTGGCGCAACGCACACACACACACACACACACAAAGCCACACACTTCGCTTACGCCCACTTACACTGTGGCCAGAAGAAACGAATATGCATGGAGAAGACTTCGCGTTTGTCATAACGTTATGGCTGCTTAGTTTGTACCGAGCTGTCGAGTCCTTATTGTCTGAAGGGTTATTGGTTCGCTGTGAAATGCCTCGGGCATGAAGTATTGGCATCTTGTTGGTCATATAAGTTGGCAACGCAACTTTATGCTACGTCAAAGGTGCACAGATAATAAAAAATGCTACTTTATACTGTTTATAAAATTTCGTCATCGCTGTATGAAGCTCAAAAATTCATAAATCCTCCAAACAACATGAAGGTTTACGTCAAATTTGTGTACATACATTTTTAAGAAATTACACTCATTTCATGCTTTTTATTAAACTTAAATATTTAATACCTGCAATGAAATGGTTCATGAAAAATATATTAAATGGTCGAGCTTTCATTCAAGTCTCTGATATAAAAAGCAATTGTAAATGCTTCATAAATAAAAATATTCCCTGAAGAAAAAATATTTATAACAATCAATTTTAAAAACCAAAATATTAAAATGTATTATAGAACAAAGAAACTTACAGTTAAATAAATAAATCGTGAAACACAAACTAGGGAACATTAAATATAGGCTCTTCTACTTATTAGAACGTCTCAAAAATTATAAAAAAAGAACTCGCAAAATTCTACTTTCCATAAATAATAGAGAAGAACCTTTTTCATCAAAATACAAACAGAAAGTATTTACCAAAAGCATTTGCTCTAATATTGCCGGCACTGCAGACAAAAGTCCATACTTATTAAATATGATTACCTGTCCTGAAACCTCAACTCTACGGTGCTCTTAACACATGCACTGTTTCTCTGGAATTTCTCTGACACAAATTAAGGTTATAGATAGAGTTATTGGATAGAGTTTTCTCTTTCATAAAGAGCGAGGCCTCTCTATAAGCTCTACTGTTTTTTCAATTCAACATAGAATTAAAGTAAATGAGTACCCCTTGAGTTTTAACCACAGCTACCACGGCACTTCTGCACAGGAATTAATCTGTATTGGTCACGGCAGCTCAAACTATTGACTTTAAATAGGCATTTGTGTAGATCAACCACCACCGCCTAAGTTAGTAAGTTAGTAAGACAAATTTGGATTCGCTTTTTATTGTTCTTTTAGTTTTTACTTGAGTTTTGTGGCCCAAGCGGATATGTTTAGGGTAATGCCTTAATATTAGTGTCAAATGACATAAAACAGCTGTTAATTTCGAGTAATTCCATTAATCCAGCTAAATAACTAAAGTGTTATACATCAATTGTATGTATTTTGTTTAAGGTTAACTAAACGAAAATGCAGATACTAAGAAAAGATAGATAAAAAAGAAAGAAAAGAAGATACTTAGAGTAAATTTCAAGCGAAAAAGTTACACTAGATCTGCAAAGCGAAAGCGATATTATTCAATCAAAAACTAATTTCTCATCAGTCAATTGAGTTATGATTGAGATATTATATTGGTGTAAATATTTTTTAATGAACAAAATATCGTAGTGGACTCTTAGACTTAATTTTTAATTACTTGTCGGCACAAAAGTCTGACGGATGTTTGTTAAATTATTTTAAGACCTATAAATATTTAGCTCTATTGCTTTAGTGATAACAAAAAGGCAAAAAATTTGTCTCATTGAGAAAAAAAGTACAATATTCAAAATTTCAAATTTCAACAGTTATGATATATATATCAATTGTTAAGCGATCCACATAATGGCTGAAGTATCATATAATAAGCAATTCCCTTCCATTCCTACCAAACACTCAATAACAAAACTTTGTTTGCCGTCAATCTACGCTTTAAAATCGTGTGTAGGCAGCCACGGGTTTAATCCACGATTGTTTCAATTGGGTGCTCTTATATTTAAACCATTTTTCATCACCCGTAATGATTCGTCTGATAAATTTTTTTATTTATGTCGTATTCACATATCAAAGTTCTTTGCGTAATTTACTTCTTTTAAACGATAACAAACTATCAAGTAGTTAATGTGTCATGTCTCCTATATCTCAGGCAATTTACGTGCCGATCTTGCCTCACCAATTGCAAATATTCATCAATTTCTTTAGCCGACCAAAGGGGGTGCATCTTTCACATTGAATTTTTTAAAACGGAAACAGGCAAGTTAAGAGCAAACTTGCCTGGTTCCGTTACCTGGCTTACGGCATTCTCTTTATAAGTCACTCAAACTTTTCAGCAGTTAAACAATTTAACAATATGACACCCCATATACGAAATATATAATAAAATCGGACACATTTTTGCTTAACATATATCAGAGAAATGTGTCGTCATGAAATGTGCAAGTATTTACTTAATCTGAACAGATCGGACTTAAAATCAATTATTTGAGTGATAACTGGTCATTGTTCTTCCAACAAGCATAAAGCGAAATTAAACCTATTAAAAACTGACAAATGTGGGCTCACTATGGAAGACACAGATATATTCTTACATACGGTTTGATAATGCTCAGCTTTTATAACATACATCCATTAAACGAAAAGAGTTTCCCTAACCGAATTGATTTACTAATCAGGGTAGTCTGATTCGTGACCAAGAAAAGCTTAAAACTTTTCTGGGAATAGCTGGATGTTGTTATATAGTGATATTGACTGTAGAAAGGGCAAAATACATTAGTCAAACAATGGACAACGTAATACGGACAATTAATGTTCGATCCGTTAAAGAAAAAAAGGGTACAATAAAATCGCTTTCCTGAAGTTTTTAAGAAAATCTCTTTTTCTATCTCTCTGCTTAATATAACAATCTGTCAGAGGTATTATTAAGTACGAAACCAATGCCCTTGCAGTGTAATAAGTGCCATTTTGTATGAATGGACTTAATTTCAAGACAATTAAATTAAAATTATTTAATTCGTATGATTAACAATTAATTATAAACTACAATTTATTTACAATTTTATTGTTAATTTATCTCGGTAATAAGTAGCTTATACTTTCCATGCATGATTTGACGCCAATTTCGTAGAAAATTTGACTCTCAATGTACTCTGTCCCATTTGACACCCCCAATTTATGTGTTCATATGCGTAATTTACTCAACTTCTTCCATGGCAGCAGGGAAGCAGGGTAGAGTACGTGTTGTGATATTACTCCTTTCAATTTCTCAGTGTTAATTGTATTCCTTTGCACACGTGATATCGGATTGGAATGGTGGAACCCTTTAAAGTGATGTTATGTGCACTTATTTTACTGCAAAGATTTTTTAATTACACTTACTTCCTGTGTAGGCACATACTTTCAGGTCTCAGGTAACAAGGAAATTTACTTTACTTCTGAATACCCATAATGGCTTATTGATTTTCTCGAGTTTCGCAGCACTTTGCTTTTAAAATAATACAATGACATAAAAGGAAGCTTCAATGAATTTAATAAGGCAAGTGCATGTTTTCCTTAATGCTTCTTTTAAATATTTTCCATTCACCCTCAAAAGTCAGTCACGGTGTACGAGCGGCTTTAATACTTTCTCCGAATAGGTAATTAAATATAAAAATATATAAATTCTGTTTAATGTTGACCTTTGGCTTTTATAAAATTACTAAATTTTATCACCTTTAAATATTAATAATTTTAAAATTTAATATTAAATTCAAAAGACCGAAGTTGCAAAATAAAAGTCAACTAAGTAAGTTTCTGTGCCAAATGGGAGTCGGAATTAGTTTAACCACAATAAAAAGTATCTTATAGTATTACAAAGTTATGTCAAGTGTTATAATTCCTATAAATTGTATAATTAGGTAATATTATTTATTTTTTAATATAACAAGGAATATAAAATATGAAGAGATATTCATCAAATGTTTAGAAATTTGTTGGCTAATGTTGAAAATAGTCCACCTCTTAGTAGTTGAGTTGATGAAAATAGTATTTTCAACTTTTAAAATACCGAACACATATCACTTTTAAATATTATTTTAATAATATATTTATTTTATACTTTGTATTATTCTTCTAAACTACAAGGATCTGCCTTAAAGTTTCAACTTTGAATTAAAAAAAATACAGACAACAACTGGACTAGCCCTAAATGGCTAGTCTTTATAACAAAATCCTATGTATTTGTTGCCGCTAGGTGGTGCAGCTACTGTTTAAGTAGTTAAAGTATATTCTTGAACCACCATGTCGAAGCTTTTTTAATCCAGTGTATTATAAGAGTCGATATTATGTTAATTGTTATCGAATCATTCCTGCTTATTTAATTAAAATTCCTATACCTTGAAGAGCTATTTCGCTCTTGTACTGTCTGATATAGAAATTTTATCGCGACATCTAATATAAACTTAATTTTTAACTCAAATCCACTGTCACTTAATATAAATAATTATGATTTATTGTAATATTTTAGTTTTTATTTTCAGATCAAATAAACTTAAGCAATTAATCAACATTTTATTTAAAAAAAAAGTTAATAATAATTAAATAACTGTATGGTCGGTCGAAAATTAAATTAATTAAAATTATATAAAAATAATTCCTGTTGTTGTAGTTTATTACTTTTCTCAATCTCTCTGCCAAATAATAATTAATTAATTTAATTAAATTTGTTTAGTTTTAAATTTAATTTTATTTACTTTTATTAAATATAATTTATTAATTTAATCAATTATTATTAATTATTTTATTTAAAATTAAATGCTAAAATAATGGCTTTGAAATGTGAGCTTGATTTTAATTTTGTTAATTTTATTTTTGTTTTTCACTATTATTTATTTTTATTTTATGTTTTATTTTTTTTTTTTTTGGATTCAAATAAATGCTAAAGTAATTTTTTATTTTTGAAATATGAGCTTAAATTTTATTTTATTTAACTTTAAAATTAATTTTAGTAAATTAAATTATTTAATTCAATTAATTATTATTATTTTTTTTTTCTAAATTAAATTTAATGCTAAATTAATGACATTTAAATATGAGCTTAAGTTTATTTTGGTTAAAAATTAAAATTTATTAAAATTTAATTGAATTTTATTAAATAAAATTATTTAACTACAATTTAATTAAATTTAATTGTGATTTATGGAATTTTGTGGTGTTCGTTCGAAGCAAAGTAAAGAAGAATTATAAATGCTATGTTTATTTTAATTCAATTATTTAATGAATTTATTTAATCAATTACTGTAACTCTTTTCTATAATTAATTTTTATTTAATAAACAAATTTTATTACAATAATTATGAAACTAACTCAGCTGATCTTTTCGCTGTAAGACTAAAAATTAATTGTATGAAATCCAATATGATTCATAGTGTTCCAAGCCATGTAATTAATTTCCCAGACTACTCTCATGAACATATATTAAATAATATAATTTTTTTTTGTTGTTAATATTATCTACTTTCATTACTTCTTCAATTAAAATCATTTTCTAATAAATTTTATTGCAATTATTTTTTCAAAATTAGGTTATTTACAGTTATGTAGCCATCAACAAGTTTTAGAAAGTGGCAAAGAATTATGTATACACGTATATGTATATATATATATATATATATGTATATCCTGATCTTACAATTTTTGAATAATTCACAAATAAATCTAGTATTTTTCAAAAAGTTTTTTGGGTCCTGTCCAAAAAGTTTTACTCAAACAAACATCAAAGCAAGTTAGTTAAAGTGTTAGTTAATAGTTGCATCTTTTCAAAAAATTTATTTTGTTTTATCTACCTTTTTTTCTGCTTCTTCTTCTATATATATATATATATATATACATGTAATTTCAAACAAACAAAAATATTCAAATGTGATTTACCATAAAACAAAGACGAGTCATCATGCATCCAACGAATTTCAAATTTTGAATTTCAAAGCAAACAGCAAACGGCAAACGGCAAACTGTGAACTCTAAACTCTAAACCGTAAACTGTAAACTGTAAACTTTTAAACTTTAATGTAAATTATTTTAAAGTTGAGTTGATTGGCTAACAGCAACTCAAACTTGTCATGGAGTAATTTTGTTAAGAAAAGTAAATATCATTTTACACAGCAAAAAATTATTGCCGTAATCAAAGCATTAGTTACATTATATTCGAATTTCATGGGTCTTTACTTCTTACTTTATAATGTTATTTTACACATTCATTTGTACTGCTGCTGAAACCATTTAAATTGTGAAAAGGAAACAGAATGCAAAAAAAAAGGAATATAAAAAAAACAAACCAAAGCAAACATAAATTAAACAATAAAGCAATAAGGAATAGAGAGTAGAGAGGAGAAGAAAAGAAAATTACCAAACGTTTATTAAATTTCGAGCAATTGAATATGAAAGGCTTAAAACACAAAACCCCCCTAGTAAAAATTAACCCTGAATTCGCAACAAACACAAATTCGCAATAGATAAACAAACACATAAACAAAGAAACAGACAAACAGACAAATAAACAAATAAACAAACAGACAAACAAATGAACGTATAAATGAGCGAATAAATGAACAAACATTACACATCATTTTGCAACACTGAAATATGGGAGACGGGGATGGCACCACTGCGAGTGTGAATAACCAGAATTCGCATTCGCATTCACATTCACATTCACATTCACAATCACATTCACCCAGGGAATCGGTTAAGAAGTGAAGCTACGCGTATGTTAATACCACACGCTTCATATAATTTTATTTTCTAAGTTTTCATCAGTTTTGACTTCGTGGTAATTGAAGTTAAATTTGCTTGCATTTCTTTCGCTTGTGCTGTTCTTTTTATTATTTGAAAAAGATACAAAAGTACAAAAAAATGATAAAAAGTACAACAAATGCAATGAAAAGAAAATTAAGAAAATAAAGAAGAACGAAGAGCACACATTAAAACTAAATGAAAATTAAACGATGCATGAAATTACTTGTACTATGAACGTTTTTTAATTCATTTCTTTTCGTAAATTCAAGTTCTTTTCTCTTTTTTTTATTTTTTTATTAGGGAGACATAATAACTGTAAGCCCTTCTTGTTAGCTTCTGATTTTGTGAATTTCGTATCCTTTTTTTTTGGGGAAAATGGCTAAACATGGAAGTTCTTCCTAAACGAATCCATTTCGTTTCTTAAAGAAATTAACTAAAGTGACGGGTATTGGATGATATATACCAAAGAACTTATTATCAGATTTTGTTTTAGATAGATTTGATATCATACATTTAATAATTTTAATTATAATCTATAAAAAATGCTCAGATAAATAATATTTCATGAGATTTGTTAACAGTTTTTTATTAAGAGATGGTATTATTGCAGACAACATCCATGTATACTTTATGGTCTTGATTTGACAAAACTATTTCCGTCACATTTGTCCTCCACACGGTAACTTAAGATACTATATATCCATCCATAAGTGTGCATTCCGTTCCTTGAAGAAATTAACTAAAGTGACGGGTATTGGATGATATATTTCAAAGAACTTACTATCAGATTTTGTTTTAGATAGATTTGATATCATACATTTAATAATTTTAATTATAATCTATAAAAAATACTCAGAGAAATAATATTTTATGAGATTTGTTAACAATTTTTTATTAAGAGATGGTATTATTACAGACAACATCCATATATACTTTATGGTCTTGATTTGACAAAACTATATCCGTCACATTTGTCCTCCACACTGTAACCTAAGATAACATATATCCATCCTTAAGTGTGCATTCCGTTCCTTGAAGAAATTAACTAAAGTGACGGGTATTGGATGATATTTTCTAAAGTACTGTTTATCAGATTTTGTTTAAGATAAATTTGATTTTACACATTTAATAAGTTATTTTAATTATAATCTATAAAAAATGCTGAGAGAAATAATATTTTATGAGATTTGTTAACAATTTTTTATTAAGAGATGGTATTATTATAGACAACATCCATATTTACTTTATTTGGTAATGTGAAACGTTATCCATTTCACGGTCTTGATTTGGAGAAACTATCGCAGTGACAATTGTCTACCAAACTATCATCTAAGACATCATATATCCATTCTTAACTGTATCATTTTACAGTAAAGATTACTTAGAACCATGCTATACAGACAGTAATACAATATTAGGAATTTTCTTGGTAAACACAAAAAATCGAATTTGCAGAAATACATATAGAAATATACTAACAATAACGATCGAATAAAAAGCTCAAACTGTTAAAAAACAAAATCGACTTTAAAATAATAACTAAATTACACAGTAGTATAGAGTTTTTAAGTGATTACCTATCTTGTCGGCTCAACACCATGATGTTCTAAATACAGCTATTAATATAATGCACCCATACACGTCCTATTGGAAATCCAAGGAACTCCGTCTGCAGCAATTGATGTTATGTGTTTTGAATAACTTGCTCTTTGGTAAGAAGCGAAGAAGAAGTGCATTTCTTTAATTGCTCACTGTAGATAAGGTAGATACTTACAGAAAATTTAAACAATTAAACATTTTGGCCGCGATTACCCAACTTTACTTTTTGGATAAAACTGTTTCTTTGGAAAATACTTATATTTTTTTGACAGTTTATCGGACTATTTCCTGGGAGGAATGCAAGGTCCATAAAATTACCTAAATCCAATGAATGGACTTCATTTTATTTTAAGTTTTTTAGGTTTCTTTCAAGGAATGTGGTAGTTAAACAATCAATCAAGCATTTTTTCTGCGAATACCCAGCTTTGGTTTTTAGAAGAACAGGTTCTTTTAGGACACTTTGTTAGATTGTTCATCGGTAAGAAAGAAAGATCGGTTTAGGTTTTTAATGTAGACTAGATGAATTTATTGTTTGTGCTTTTTTGTTTTAAGATTTCCTGCTTTGAATATGGTAACAAAACGGTGAAAAATCGCTGTTGAAGGTGAGTGGATCTCCTGACAGTTCACTTCAACCAATCACCTAACCATAGCCCTTCTTTTGGTACAATCCTGATCTCACAATTGTGGTTTAAACAGGACATTGCAAAAACTATACAACTCGTTCTGTTGTGATTTTGTTGAGTGAAAAATTTTAGGACGTCTAATCTCACATTTTTATGTTGCGAATTGACTATAGTTACGACATGAAGAAGGTTTCAGTGGCTGAAGAACACTCCAACCACATAACATAAATAGAATGTTTAAAATTAAAGATGTGTACACACATTATTAATACATTTTTTTCAATATTGAGAATATTTTTTTAATACATAAAAGCATTTTTACTTTTCAAAAATAATTTTCCGGTTAATTTCTGATAGGTTTCCTTTGCGTTTATGCATGCAATCAAGATGATGCAATCTATCACCACAAAACGTTTTGTTTGTAGGTTCGTAAAAGGAATGATGCTTATGCTGATAGTCTTCAAACTCTTGACATCGATGTTTTGAACATGTGGCAAAAGTATGTTTGAGCTATTGCCAAGTATGAGTCGGCAAGTCATCAAAAACTATTTCAACAAGATGCAGTACTTTAAGATGACTCAAGACGACTTAAGATGACTCATAGTTGAAGTCCAAAGACAATTCCAAATAATGTACTGTAGTACGAAATTGAATATTAGTCATAAATAAGTTTTATTAGTGCTTATTTTTCGAAAAGGGAAAACTTTGTTATGTTAAATATACTTCATACATGACTTAGACCTTCACGTCGTTTTCACTTCCTATATTTAGTATCTGTATATATGCAGTACTGCTTATTAATGTTATTAAATAGTCTTTTGCAATTAGGGTTTGTTTCGAAAAGGTGACTATAATCACTCACAAATTCACAACCGAAATATTATATCTCACCGGTATACCCTATTTTGATATTATGTTTCTATAACTTGATACTCCCAATGAACACAACTTTTTATTAACAGATGAATAATAAATGAAGTAATTTTGTTACCAAATAATACGAAGTTTTTCTGATACAGTGTCGTGACTGCAAATGAAGGAGTCATTTTTGCTTCGTTATTAGATTAAATGAGAGTCAACCCAAATATAACTTATTTTTAATTTAAACTCTAAACGAAGAAAATTTATGTTATGAGAATTTAATAAAAAAAAAAAATAATTTGTTAAAATTATTTTTATATTCCCTTTCAAAAAGATTAATCTCTTACAGGATTTTCTTAAGCAAATCCTTGCCATCAAACAACCCATTTGCGTACTCATTACTTACCACCCACGTCAATTTTATTAATAGAAAAATAATGCAGTTTAAGTGTCATGATTACCTAAAATAATTAATTAAACATCATTTAAGATATCAAATCCTTATAATCGTTACTCAAATCGCTTATGCGTATCATAAATTTCGCATTAAACGCTTCCGCCTATCCATCAAATCCCGAATTTCTGAAGGGCTGCCACGAATCAAAAAAGGACGACGCTCCCAACATTTCATAAATACAAAAACGCGGAAGAAAACATAAAACTTCAAATTAAAATCTGTAGCTTTTCCTTTTTATTAAAGGAAATGATGGAAGAATTCTGATAGTTTCAACGACTTTTCCATTGCAAGTGAAATATTTGGTAAGCCAAGGACGAAAAAAGAAAATTCAAATGCAGACAATTAAATAATTGCGAAGAGAATTTGAGAAGATATTGAAGTATTTAATTGGCATTATGATTATCGGTTTTACTGACATCAATGGTATAGAAAAAGATTAAGTGACATTTATTGAAGGATTTATAATATTGAATTTTTTTATTGAGTGGAAAAAAATTAAAAAATAAAAATTAAAAAATATTTCGACCCACTAAATAGTACTTAAGTCATATGTTTCGGAGAAGCGGGGTATTAAATATTAATTTATGAAAATCAAACTTTAATAAAATATAAATTATATCTAAAAAAGTTCTATATTGAAGTTCTATATTGCAAAAATAATCAAAGAACCTGTCAGCAAGGATATAGCAAAAAGTGGTACTTTGTCAACTTAAGAACGAAGTAACGACTTTAGCCGGACAACCAAACGTCAAGCTAGAGTTTATTTTTAAATAAAAGAAAAAACTCCTTTTTCTTAATGCAAAATGAAAATTATGTTAAATCAAGGTAATGATAAGCAATTACAGATCAAAGTTAATCTTGATAACTTAACGAATAGACGCATAAAAAATTAGTAGTTAATTTCCGTCAGAGCAGCAACCCTCACTCACAACAAACATTCAAGAGCAGTGAAGTGAACATGATCTATATCTTCTGCATCAATTTTATTATTTTGAGTATGGCAATACTAAACCAATTTGACACATTTTTGTGTGGTACATCAATACGCGGATGTACAATTTTCAAATTGTCATCAAATGAATTTAGAAAGTCTTTTAGTGGTACGTATAACAAGCAGTCAAAAGCGGTGACGTGCTCAATTCCAATACGAATAGGTGAATAATACGATTGCTAATACAAATTTCTTTGTTTGGGATGGTAATACCAGTCTGGCCTGAAATATTATTGCGTGGATAGTGTATGGCTTTGAAGGGTTATCGTAAAAACTTTGATAAAACTTTGATGGTCGCTTACAGAGACCAATAGGATAGATACAGTATTTAAAACAATTGTCAATTCATTAATTATTTTGGAACATTTTTTGTATTCAAATTAATAGGTTTTTCCACTAGGCAGCTAACATATCCATGTTTAAGGTATTTATTGTAAAAATAAGTTTTATGACAATAATCTCCGATGAGTTACTGTGGTGATATAGCGACATGATGAGAAAGCTTGTAGAAACTAGTTGAAGGGACTAATAACAGAGTCTCTACAATCAATGAACAGATTTAGCTAGCAAAGAAGATCAAGTATTTTATAGCTTGATGAATGGACACTCGTTATATCGTTAATGATATTTTTAAGCAATCATATAAGGTAATGTATCACTGTCAATAAGTGCCTGATTGCAGCCATATACTAACTCCTTTATTGCAAAAATTTCTCAGATTTTTGATTTCATGCTTATTGATGGGGAATTGGTATAAAAATAGTCTGTCATGAAATTAAATCTGTCATGAAAATAACTATTTCATCGCCTCAATGTTTAGGTGTAATGTAACGTGGTGCCTTGAAGAAACTCCTAACTATGTTATTTTAGAGACGTAAAAATTATTTGAGGCTTTGAAAAATCTTCAGTATAAATTTGTAGGTGCCTATATGACTATGTTTATTTCTAAAAAATCTTCTAATTGTGTTCATTCCTTCATACCGTGGGCTTAATACAATCTTCTTTCTAAGTTAGTTCAAGGGTGTCTTTGATTATCTTTATGTGTGAATGTTGTATGGAGCCTGAAATATTCTCCAAACAATATTAATTTGCAGGTGTGTGTGATTTTCCTTATGCATGAAATGGCAGGGGGCTTACCTATCTCTTTACTAGGTTAATACTAGGTTAATGATTTTCTTTATGTATGATCTGTTGGTGTTTATGAGAATCTTTATGTGTGAAAATGGCGTACGATTTTAAATAATCTCTTATATGTGATAATTTAAAGGAACCTATTACTATCTTTATGTGCGGTATAGTGTGTAGCTTTGAATAATCAACTTACTAAATTAATTTGTTTGTGCTTATGTTAATCTTTATGTTTGATAGGGCGTGGAACTTTACAAAATCTTCTCCATATTAACTCTAACCGGTATCTGAGAACCTTGTTGTGGGATTATGGCGAGCAGTTTTAAATAATCTCCTATTTGTGGTAATTCATAGAAACCTATGAATGTCTTTATGTGTGACAAAGTGTGAGGCTTTGAAAAATGTTCTGACTATATTAATTTGAAATATGTGATATTGCGAGAGGATTTGAACAATCTTCGTACTAATTTTATTCATAGGTGCTTGTGGATAACTTTTTGTGTGAATGTGGTGTACAGCTTTGAAAAAATTCCCTAACTCTACCAATTCATAGGTGCTTATGAGAATCTCTATGTTTGATATGGCATAAGGTTTTAAACAATCTTCTATCAGTGTTGATTTACAAGGGTCTAAGATAATCTTTGTATGTGGATATGTCATGAGGTCTTAGATAATCTCTTGTTTCAACTGTAATTACATTGTATTAAATATATTTTAAAAATTAATTAAACAACAAATAATTTTTTTTGTGGTTTTAATTTTGGAATATTATTTCATCCTCCGCAATTGGTGCCAAAACAGTCATGAGTTCATACTGACTACGTTTGATTGTATTTTCCCCTCTTCAAAAAATGAAAGCACAAAAATAGTTTTCTTTGTTGTTGCTCTTATTATTATTGTTGTTGTTTTTGTTGGGTAACGTTTTAATATTCTTTGTTTCCGTTTTTGTACTTCGATGAACATAATTTGAATAAGGCCGGAAGCAAAGAAACTTATGAGATAAATCAATTGCTGCGAAGTTGTTTACAGATTCTCCGGCTGCCTCCTCTATATAGTGCTTTAGTACTCGTAGTAGAGTCTTTTGAGTTTTTATGAAAATATTGTGTAAGAAAATAAGATGAGAAAATTTTAGGTTTAATATTTACTTCTCATTTTAACCACAAAACGTCTTTTTATTTTTAGTGTTTTTTGTGTTTGGTTTTTTTTTTTATTTTTATATTTTGATACAAGTTGGAAGGCATTTTGTGGAGTCATAAATTTCGTTAATAGTTTGGCCGACTTATGACTTTTATTCAATCAATAATAATTTTGCATACATCAGCGCATTGGCTCCTCCATGTTAGGTGCTACGCGAAATATTATCAAAGGATTATTTGTTTTCATTTCAATAATATTTACAGTAAAACATTTTGGAATATAATACACACATGCTCACCTACTACGACATAATCTATTAAAATATATGCATAAGTGTGTTTATGAGTGTGCTTGTGAGTATGCTTGTGAGTATGCTTGTGAGAGTGTGTGTGTGTGGGTACTATAAATGGTGGCATTATGTAGACGAGTGTGTGATACAAAAAAGCATATTTACCGCTATAATAGATAACAGTTAATAGACGAAACTATGCATAACACACATATACACACTACGTGTGGCTTGAAGAATGAATGCTCATACACAGTCAAACACACAGTCAAACACACACTCAAACATATAGTCAAACATATAGTCACACACGCTTTCAAGCAAACAGGATTGCATGCATATTTATGGGGAGTTGGAGCGCAAACATGCGAGCGAGTATATGGGAACGATGCATGCAAAAACAAAGTGAGTTTACATATGCAAACATGCATGCATCGATGCATACCACACTGTGAATTTATTATATGCACATGCAAATTGAGCCAAACATCCTTCTTATGCAAATTACCAACTGCAAATGGGGAACAAAATTGATTTTTCCTGCAATACTTCTTCATCCTTGCATGTGTACGTATGCATGCTCAATGCATTTATTAAGTGTATTTGTGTCACATGGCGAGGCGCCTCCATATGGGTGCATGTGTTTGTTTGTCCGCTCCGCAACGCTCCATGCATTTCGGATTTGGGGCAGAGCACAAACTGAGCAAAAAATTTACCGCAACAAATACCGAATATGTTAAGCTGTCAAAATTGTGTAAGCAATTGTCGAATAAATAGTTTTGATCCAATAAAAGTTTAAATAAAACTCTAAATAAAAATAAAAATAAAAATTAAAACAAAAATAATTTAATTAAAACAAAAACGAAAACGACAAACGATAAACGATACACGACAACAGAAAACAGAAAACAGAAAACAGAAAACAGAAAACAAAAATAAAATCCATATGAAAACGCATTTCTAATTAAAATAATTATAAATTGACTTTATGTGCGTTTAAAATCCTTTCACGCAAATCGATGCCGCAACGAGCGTCAATGCCGTGTGAATGCGTTAAAGTGAGTTTCCGCCCAATGTGAAACTATTTAAAAGTCATTGAACCCGCAAATTGCAGAATCGCTGATTCAAATGTAAAACATGGGATTAACATTGATAACGGGAATGGTCAGTCCAGTAATGTTTTCTCTGTTATATGTATGTAAATTTTGATTGGAATTTTCTATTTCTATTTCTATTTCTATTTCAATTTCAATAGAAATTTCATTTGTCAATGCAAATTTGCAATTTTCGCTGAGATTTCCAACTCTTTCCTAAACAACCTAAGCAATACTGTTAGTGAAAGCATTTTATATAAGTTGCTAACTTTTCCTTATCAACTGACTGCTTATTAAATGAAATGCTTAGTTTATAAGGAATGCGAGTCGTTAGTGAAGTTATTTCTATCAAACTCCTTTGGTTTCACTTTAAACGAAACTATTGAATGTAAGTAGCTGTCAAAGCAAGTAAGTTCAGATTTTGAGGTTGTCTCATATATGTGACTAACAGATGCGTCAAATACCGGAAGCCCGGATGGATGATGGCAATAAATGAAAAGGAAAAAACGAAATTAAAAAAATGAAATACATAAGAAAAACCTAGCATGCATAAATAAAAAGAGAAATAAGTTAGCTTTAACTTAATAATAAATATAAATGACGTATATAGAATCTCTGAAGCTGAAAGAAAATGAACCACTCTAATAAGATTGGCCCTTTTTGTATTGACAATTTGTGAGTAACTAAAATGACTGCTACATTCATGCAAACAATATATTGAGTTTATAGATTTAGTATGCAAACAATTTGTTAGGTAAGGTGAAGTGAGGGGAAGAACGAGCCCTCGTCGTTCTTGTTAGCTAAAAAGCTGTTTTGATTCCACCATTCCACGTAATGGTGGATTAAAAGAATGGTCATCTTAAAAAAAGCCGAAAGTATTGATAAATCCAAGAATTTGACCAATGGTAATGATGGACATAACACCGAGTGTCTTGAAGAGTGCTGCACTCAATAGGTAATGCAAACTATGTATGAATGACAGAATTCCATAAATTAAGAAGAATAAATTAAACTAATGAACTTTCTCACGATATACCTTCTGCTCAAAAAGTATCCGGATTTTGTTGTTTGTTAACTACTCCTTAAGTAATAAACCTTTTTCAAATTTTTTTTTGTTATGTTGGTACACCCTTTCTTGACATATGGTACAAATTTGAGCGCCATCTGTCAATTAGTTTGTTTACAGCAGCTGTTAATTTGAGACTACCTCAAGTGCAATTAGTGATTTTTACTATGGAAAATTCTTGTTGTACGCGATTTATTGATCAAACACGGCACCACTGTCATCGCTCAGGCACCATATTCGCCAGATCTGGATCCATGCGACTTTTTCCGAAATTTAAATTGCTGGATAGTCTATATACAGGGTATTTTTTTTTTGGCAAGGACTTTGTTATTAAAATAAAAAATAATAATTTATACTGTGAGGCGGAAAATATCTATTAAGGAGCTACTGCAATCAACCAACTAACTGATAAATAACTAACTAACCGTTATAATTTAGGTGAGCAAGTAGAACTATGAAAAGAAGAATAAGGTCTTCAACTACATTATATTGGATTCTTAAAGTCAACTATGACGTAAGAAAGCATATTTTTCAATAGAAACTATTGTCCAAGGTGTTCTGAACATTAGTAAATTACAACAATACTACGGTTCAAAATACCTCTTCATTATTTTTTATTGTATTGTATCTTACAGTATATTGTAAGTTTGGAGAAGCTTTCTCATATGATGCGTAAGAATATGTCACCGTTTTAATTAGTAGAAGCGTGTATTTCAACATATGCCTACTATTATTCTTGAAGTCTGGATATATAAATGTCTTATAATGTGTGGAACATATAAACGTTGTTTAATAAAAAATTTTTTTCCATAAAACATACGAAATAGTATTGCTTCTATCAACTGAAATGAAGACATATTCTGACCAGAGCATACTAGAGACCAGAGCATACTCAGAGCATACTAGAGACTTCTAGTTTGCATACATAAATTTGAAAGGATGACGTTTGGGGGTCGGTTTTTTTTTTTTTTTGAATTTTTGGGAACTCATATTTTTCTGTCCCTGTTATAATTGACTTGATACTCCTTTTTTTTCGAAGTATTAAATTTATGTGTACATAAAAATAAAAATTAATTTTTTATACAATATAAATTCATCACATGTTTCTGTCTATATAACTTTAAATTTTTAAGAAAGGGTATAAGAACTTTCAATTCTTGTAATGGTGAGTGGAAAATAATTATTCTGATTGTTAGAAATCGCTTCAAATTTTTTAGTTATTATTAATTTTTTAGTACTACAGAAAAAATCAAAGCATTTATTTCAAATTCTGACCATTCATATCTGTTCTTTATTGTGGTATGTAATCTTTAAGTATATGGGAGAGGATTAGGGTATCAGTTCCCGCTATGACAATATAATCTTGAAATAATACACTGTAAAAATATTGCCATCAAACACATTTTCTAGTGTATTCTCATTTGGCATAATCCTATTAATATCATAGTATCTGTCAGTACAATTACTTAATTTAATTGTTTATTCAAAATAAAAGCAATTGAAATTATGACTCATAAAATATCTGTACTGAAAGTTTGTATCTTGAAATTTAATACTCATAGTATTATTGGGTATAGAATGTGGTTAGTGTTCAATTTAATAATTCCACTAAATTCTGCTAACTCCAATATGAACTCATCGAATAGAGCCGATGGCTTTAAACCGAGTCTTACACTGTTTGCAGTGGCATTTGAAAGGTAATGTTGCGGTCAAACACCGCTTTCGAAATTGCGGTCAACGTATCTGAACATCAAAGGGATGCAGGACTTTTATTACACCTCTGATTATTGGACTCCACAATGAAAAAATAAATGTTTTTGTTTGTGCTGCGAGTATTTTTTCACTGACCTCACTCTGACTTTGCTAACAAACGTTTTTTGGATGTGTTCCGCACTGAAATTAACATCTGGTAATTTTTTATTTTTAACTTTGTGTTTCAATTTATTTTACTTCATTTTCCGAAAAAAGAGATTTATTATGTATAAAAACCGCTGCAGCTTTTAGTTTATATTACATACTTTTTTAAAGTATTTTTTTTCCGTAATTTTTTTTTTTTTTTTTTTTTTTTTTTTTTTTGAAGTAGTAAAACCTCGAATGGGCAAAGCAGTACAAACCAAACGCTTGTAAAATTTAAAATTGAATTAATTCCATTTTTGCTTTGGGGAGCTTATTAGCCTCTGTGATAATAATGATATTTTCCGGTTTGGGTGGATGTGGCACTACGAGTCCTTTTTGTGAAATAAGTACCACAGTTTATATTTCTTTATCATACGCGTAAACGTAAATGTAGTGCAGATATGAAGTCATTTAAGATTCTAATTAAAATTATTTCAAAAAAGTTTAGCGTTTCATAAAGGAAAATACTTTACTTTTTTAGTATACCTTTATATACTTGTAAGAAGTTTCTTTGTAGAGTATAACATAATTGTTAAAAAAAATGTTTTAATTGCTTTGGCGAATATATTGAGGTAAATGTATAAAAAATTAAGAATTAAATTTAACTTAAAGCAGTTTCAAAACTTTCAGCTAAAAGTAATTAAATATTATAGCATTTGTAAGAGAAGGACAACTACAGTTATTATTATTATGATGGTGGAATTTTGCGCCACAATCCCAAGAACTATTGTGCCTACTACTTTAACTTAAACTGAATAACTGAGATGTATCTCTTATATAAAATTTGCGCCACAACTTTGAGATCTATTGTGAGTGACTAAGTCATATCCCTTAAATAAATTTTGCGCCCCAACCTTAAGAGAAATTGTGTCTCCTGCTTTAACTTATAGTGAATAACTAAGTCTTATTTCTTAAATGAGTTTTGCACCGTAACGTCTAGGTCTATTATGCCTACTACTTTAACTTAGACTGAATGGTTCTATCTCTTAAATAAATTTTGATTCAAGTTCAATTTCAAGATCCTCCTTCTCCTCCTGTGCTTCCTCCTTTAACATAGAATAAATGACTGAGTCCTTATTAATCAACAAATAATAGTGTTCGTCTTATTCTTAGTGTTTTTAGTTTACCATCAGATATTATATATCCGTTCAAAAGCTTCCTCCATTTATACATTACTATAGATCAGCTCTCCAACGAGTTTTAGTTGCGGTCTTCTTCTTCGCTTTACAAAAAACTAAATTTTGCGCCGTAACCTCAATTTCTATTATTATTCTATTTCAACTTAGATTAAATCCTATTTTCTCAAGAAATATTAGTATTTGTTTTCTTTTTAGAATTTTCAGTTTACCATCAGACATTATATATTCATTCCAAACCCTACTTCCATTTACACATTACTCAGGAGAAACTCTTCTTTGCGTTTTTCTTTTTCGCTTTAGAGAAATTTTCTAAAAATTGTGACTTCATGATCTATTATGCTCTCCATTTTAACTTAAAATAAATGACTAAGTCCTATCTTATAAACAAATATCAGTATTTGTCATATTTTTCGAATTTTTAATTTACCATCAGATATTATATATCCATTTAAGACCTTATTCCGTTAGTATATTAATACAGAGCAGTTTTCCAACAACTTGTTTTTGCGGTTTTCCTATCTTCATAGAAAGTGCAACCAACAACAGTGGGGGTCCTGAGTTAATTTACGTGGTGGTTTTATCTACAAGGCTCCGTGAAAAATCTCGATAATTTATTCATATACCAAAAACTTAAAATCCCAAATGGTTTACTAAGTTATACAGTTGAAGTCACACATTGTCACAATATATTAATTTAAATAAATTATTTTTATTTATTAATTAATTATAATTTAATGAATAAATGAATTTTATTAATTTGACTAGTAGTTAAAAGTACTAGTTCTTCCGAGCTTCCTCCAACTTGCTTATTATTGTTTCTGTCTAATTTGTTTTCAATATTCAATAAAATCACATTCAACACTCAAAATTTAAATATCCAAATAACTTTCATCTTTAAGTGGTTTAAGGGATCGTATTGGTGTCCCAATTATGCCAATATGCGATTTTATCAAGAAAAAACAAACTGTGAACCATCAGTAAAGCGAAGAACTGAAGTGACTACATCAATGAGTTGCGTTCAGGGAAATCACTATTATTTTACAATAGTTTCGTTGCTTCCTTTCAACTGAAATTTTCACAACTTGGGGTAAAAGACCGTCTTCAATGCATAATGAATGAACCCAAATGAGTTTATTTTGTTTTGATAAATATTGTGCTAATTAAAAAAATAATAAATCAAAATTTATATAAAAAATGAGTTTAGATCTTGAAGTGGTTGGGATCATCTTGTCCCATATCTATATATTACTTCATATTTGTCTATTAAAATAGAGTCACATTGCAATGCTTAAAATATATATATATTTCATATTTTAAATTGAAGGATTCAAGGTATTTAAAGAACTGTGATGGGCTTTGCACTCCTCTCACTTTTGTGAATAGTAGCCATGTCGTCTATAGCACCTATTAATGTTCACGATAATCGAATAAACTTTTTAATAAATTGCGTTTAGAGAAATAACCTTTATTCTTTATTAAAATCAAAAAAGTATAAGAAGAAATTTAGTTAAAATAATGCTTCACAGTTATTCTATTATAAAGCATAAGTATAATACAAATCAGCACTTTTATTATTAAAAGTGTATATAAGTACTTAAAGGTGTTGAGTAAAACTGTTTGGACATTTTGTCAGTATAGCATTAATATATTGTTTGATAATTTAAGTGACCCTCTGTAGTTGTTGAGATGAAAGTGAATAGGTTGTTAAGTACTTAAAAATATTCTTAACTTATAAAGTAATTTTTTTTTTATATTGATAACATCACATTGCATATGAATTAAATTCAACTGTAATTGTAATCAATTGTAAAATAAAGTTATCCAATAAGGGATTTTCAGGCTTGAACTCAATATTATTTTTGTTCGTATGTGCCAGCTAACGGTACCAATAATAGCTAAAAAAAGTTAAAGAACTGACTAGCAACATCAGAATTACCAAAACTGAACCAAAATGTGACCCAGCAACACTAACCGTAACCTATAACCAGCATTTTCCGTTAACAGCTCTAAAATTGAACAAGACAGATGTTCCGTTATGCTTCAAAAAAAAGTGAAGTGAAGGTTCCCAAGACACATTTTCAATGTTTAAATGAAAAATTTACGATGTTCATATGAAGAGAAGGAATAAATTGGATATGTCAAAAAATATAACTGTGTAACATCATCGCATAAGGCTTATATGTTTTGTCGTTACTTATTGAGGGATTTTACTATTTTTGGAAAATCGAAAGATATTAAAGTTTATAAAAAAATATTTTTTTAAAAATAATTCTTGTTATATTTTTACGGGCTTATTGGTCAATAATGATTTTTTTAAAAATAATTATTTGTTTTTTAAAAATTTTATTTTTACCAATATTTCGACTATAATCTGTAGTCATCATCATTGGTAATGACCAACAATAAATTAATAAAGTAACAGTTTATTATGAAACAATTCAGATTATTTAAAGAGAATATTTCATCTAATATGTCCCAGTCCTATTAATTTTTAAAATATTATTGATATTATATAGCAAACAAAAGTTCTAAAGTAACTGTTCCAAACTAAGTATATCCTATAAACTTAGTTCTTCTGGCATACATAGATGTTGTATCCTAACTATATATAAAATCAAATATATCAAAAATGGTTTCTGATACGTTGTTCGGGGTTGTCGGTATCACAGAGTATAGCAAATAAAAAATCGACCTTATATATATCTACCTTACTTTACAGTGTACATTGAATCTTTAATCTTCAAACTGTGGTGTTATTTGATTCTCTGTGTCTATGAGTAACAAATCTTAAAAGTTCTTAAATATCTTATATAGTCAGTATAATTTTGGACACAAAAATATATGGTTACAAAATAGGGTAACCAAAATTACATACTAGGAACCCCTTTTTCTCTTTCTTCTCAAAAAGTGTGTTTGGCACTATATATAATAACAGAAAGATGGTACACCCAAGTGAGAATGCTACCAGGCTAAGATGTGATGAAGAAAACATCTTGAATACTTTTGTTCTTGTGTTTATATATTGTTAGTAATATTTTTCTTCTCCAACCTTGAATCCTAAACATACTACGTTCTCGAATGTTAATAATAGCTGTTCCGTATATATTGCGATACGGAAGGTTTGAAAACCTAAATAACGATCCAGATATTGTTATTATATCGTTTTTGTCATAGAACCAATTCAATTATTTATTCATATCTGAAACTGAGAACATGTAATTTATATTTTGGAATAATAGCTAAGATTTGCAATGTTTTGCATTTCGAAAAATAAATATATTTTATTATAGCCATTTTTTAATATATTTAAATACTAAAAAAATATTGAAAACGGAATTATTTATACGTACAACATACGTATGGATTATATGGAATTAAAAAAAAAATTTTAAAGACTAAGTATTTCAATGGTAATGGAATTCCATAAAAATATTAATAAAAAAATGTTTAAAAATCTAAAAATTAAAGTTGGCTTTTGCCTTTTTGATATTATCCATGCAGTCAGTTATTTTGTTATTTTACGAATCAATTATTCACTTACGACTTACAACATTTTTTTATCAATATTTTTAAATTTTATAAAATCCAATGTGCAGATATATTTACAAATATAAGCTCGTTTTTGGTAGTTATTTCGTATTTAACAAGTTTATCTGATTGGATTCATAAATATGTCATGTGGAAAGTTTCATTCGATTAGTTGCGAATTTACAGGTCCAATTTTTCTTTCAAAAGAAATACAAACAGGCAAACGGATACCATTGAATCGGTTCAATTTCTCACTCGTGATATGTTTATATACACAGAAGTAACTGGATTATCTGGACAAGAAGTATATCCGATTTTATAATTTTTAAATTATCAAGATCAATCTTATAGTATTTGTATAACATAAGATGTATATTGATTATCTGGCTAGTGCAAGTTGTCTGTAAAAAAAAAAATTAATTGCGCCATCTGTTGGAAAAAATTCTACTCAAACTACCCAATAATTAAGGGTATTTTTAATAAATGAGTAATACGGATAAATATATAACCAACACATATAATTTATTTCACTAAATAATCGAATGAATATATTCATAACATTGGATCCGGATTCACGATTTGGGCTACAAGGTACATAATACATACTCTGCCATTCATAATTTTTTTAGATTTGAGTAAATCCGAGTTACTGGAGATTTGGGCTAACAGAAATCTACTATATGTACAATTAATGTAGAAAATAGCATTCTCATTTATAAGAGTTTCAGTATTCTTATACAGATATACTAGAACTAATATCTCCACCATATCTTTTTTCACAGTTGAAAAGTTTCTCTTGTTTATCTAAGGTGCGATTCACCATTATTTCTTGTTAATATAAGTAATTAAATATATAAACACAAATATATACCAGTATTGTATTGCTCGTATCATGTGATGAACATATGGTCGAGGAGGGGATCTATTCCCGAAACCTCCTCCATAAATACACCACTGATTTGAATAAGAAGTTACGAACAGTGCTTAAAACATTATAAACGGTACAGATTATACAGTCAAGATTAAAATTGAATTCCATGTTGTATGCGGATTACCGATAGTTGCTTGGTCAGTTTTAGTGCCGGCTGAGTTTCTCTTTTGTCTAAGTAGCGTATAATCGCCATTTTGATAATAAAAACCCGATTATAAAAATCTCATTTTTAAAATCAACCTGTGCGGTTGATAAGGGAGATAGTTTTTCGAAATTCCACGTTTTGAATATTCGGCAGGCTCATTACCTTACCTCGCGACATTTTAAAATGTAAAGTCGTGATCCAACTAGGCCTGAACAAGATATATTTTTATTACAAGACTCAGTAAAACAATTTGATTGATTTACCTAGATTACAGTTTAATGTCAGAATAAAATATTTAATACTCTGTATAAATTGTCAGGATAACCATAACACATGCTGGTTTTTAGGTATATCTTCTTTACCACATGAGCTAAAATTTTTCTAACAAAATGATCGGATCAGTATGTGATTATTTTATATTTTTCTGATTATATGTAAGTTCATGAGCTTAGTAGTCACCATGAAGCCGATATTGTATATGTTACTCACTGTCTTATAGTAAATTCCAGTTGAGAAGTACTCGTACACTAATGCAACGACTAATTGAAATTAAAAAGTGGATTTAGTTAACTTCTTAGTGTGTAAATTGCTGTTGTTTAATGATTTTTCTTTATAAAATGGACTATATAAATTGTTTTTTATCAAGCCAGTCTTTTACAATAAGAGAAAAGCTTTCACAATCTTGTCAAATACATGATTTAGTATTTAAATATGCGTTGGTTCATCTGATGTGTTATATGGTAATTTAGCATCTTATATTTTGTCGTTATACTCGCATAACTGAGATAGACTATGCAGAATATAATTTTCATCGCCTAGAAAATTTGTTGAGCTTCCATATATCGTACTTGAAACATTAAATTAATTGGTAGTTCACAGCTCAGTTTATATTTGGTACACAGTATTTCCTTTTTGTTCCCGTAGATCTAGGAAAGACAATGTGGACATCGACTTTCTTTGCTCTAAGAAGCAGTTTAGCTCGCACACACCTTGTGAGGAAAACATTGTTTTAAGTACTAATAATATCGGAGTGACTTCATAAGGTCCTTCTCGTCATATATTGCGTCATCATTGATAAACAGTAATAATAATAATATTACCTAAAATAAAGAAAAATGTATAATATTGATGAAAGCATTTAACTAACCGCCATAGAGTCCTTTACTGGACTCAACTAATAACTTCTTTCTCGCATATTTGGGATAACATATGTGGGCAATGATTTTTAACGCCTGAAGAATCTGTTGATCCAGTCAAAAACCTTGTTTTTGTAGTATCGACTTAACGCTGGAAAAAATGCTCTTCCAATTGGTGTGAACATGTGCAAAAGAAGATAAATCGTGTTAAAGAATACTTTTAAACACAATAAAAATTTTTGGGGAAAGGAATTTTTATTTTCTTTTACTCCTTCTTTTTTTAACTACTTAAAGACAAACGCGGCCCTGTGCCCCACGACCGGAAACGGACACTATGAAGACTTAAAAGAATCAGTTAGCGCCCCTCATACATACATTTTGTTAAGAACTTGATATTCTTTTCCCATATTGAATGGAATATATATTCGTACATGCAGCAGTCAATTAGTGATTGTGTATTGAGTTGCCTTTTTATCAAGGCACCTCATTTATACCATAAGTTGGATCTCCGTGAATCTGTAGAAAATCATTTGCTTTAGTTATGTTCTGTTAACTACAAACTCGCATTCTTAAAATGGCTATAGAATAAAAAAAATTGATTTCACTACTAATCAACTTCCTAACACTTCTCGCAGGAGTATAGTATCTTAGTGTTTTCCATCAGTGAAAAGCTTTTTTGAATTGAAACTTCATTCCTAATGGAGCTAAATTGATGAGAGTTCAAATGCTTAATTAAGGATTATTTTGAAAGAGGAAAAAGTAATAATAGGAATTCAAAGAACTTCTCGTATTAGCGCTTCCGAATGCTTAACGCAAAGGACTAATAATGCATAGCATGAAATATTTCGTAACTTATTGCTGCGCGCTTCCCCCACTCCCCCACTCCGAAGCAAGCTCATGCAAATGCAACTAACTGCATTTTAGCATTTTAGCATGTTAGCATTTTAGTTTATGAATGTTCCAGAGATGTTGTCAATGTAATTGCAATCCGAATCGTGGCACGGGTGCATGTGCGATTGTACGCATCTCGGAAAGCATTCATTCGCTGCTCTGTGTAAGCGTGTAAGCACAAGTGTGCACAAGTGTGTTTGTGAAGCTACTTATATGAGCATATATAATGCACATTGGATGCACATTGGATGCTGAGCATGCAAAGACAAACTGATACATTGCCATCATTGCTACCGTTGCAAGCGTTGCTTGCGTTGCTTGCGTTGCCTGCGTTGGCAGCTTTGACAGCGTTGTAAGCGTTGCCGGCGTTGCCAGCATAACCAGCATACATATAATAATTGCACGTTCATATATGTATGTATGTATATAGATGTATGTATGTATGTATGTATGTATGTAGATGTATGCAAAAGCAGAAGCATTTTAAGGATACATTGTCTATAATGATGAAGATGCTTTTGTTGTCCTCTTTTATTTGTGTTGGATTGTGTGCGTGCATTGTTATTCTATTGTAGGTTCGTGTGATTGTGCGGATGTGTGTGGAGGTTGTTGACCTATCGTCACTTGCTGAGTTGTCATTCTTACGAGTTTTATTGTCGTCGTTCTCTGTATGAGTTTGTTTGCTTTACATCTGCAGTGCATATTAACAAGCACGAATATTGTACGTTGTTGCTCCATTTTTCGCTTCTATTTGTTTTTCTTTATGGAGCACAATGTATAATTTGCACCCAAACGAGTGTGATTAAAAAAAAAAAAGGAAGGGAAAATAAAAAATGAATGAACCAAAAAA
This sequence comes from Teleopsis dalmanni, assembly GCF_002237135.1. NCBI lineage: Eukaryota > Metazoa > Arthropoda > Insecta > Diptera > Diopsidae > Teleopsis > Teleopsis dalmanni. The sequence goes on from NC_051848.1 coordinate 44,874,396, forward strand.
ACAAAAATGAACCAAACACACACACACACACACACACACACAAACAAAGAAGAAAGAAAAACTTTCAACACTTGTTCACAATGAGGAAGCTGCAGGAAGGGGCCATGTCTCCATGTCTCCATGTCTATTTGTATTGTATTGTGCAGAATAAAAGTTTCTAGATTTGAAGTTTTAATTGGTCTAAGCAAAACAGATATTTTGTTCGTAAAGCCACTGAAAAGCAAAGCAATCCTTCTCAACTTATTAATAATAAAAATACATGTTAGTTTGTTCCTCTTCAACTTCTTATGCATCTGGTATATGTTAGTCCTAGTTAGTCCTATTTTTTCTTATCTCAGTGTAACTCAAACATACTGAAGTATGTGAAAAGCAATTTGTGAAGTCCATGTTTACATTTATGTCATGATTTCTCGAATACCTGTTCCATTTACATTTTTACATATTTCGAAAGCAATAAAATTATGACTTATAACACATCACTCAATTTGTTAGTAGTATAACTAATAAAACTATAAACACTAAACAAAATATGACAAAATTCAATAAATAAATCTAGTAAATAAAAATATAATATTTATATAAAATATATAAATACTGTAATGAACCTTTACGTCGAGGTTTCGCTCGCCGGAACCCATGGTTGTTACAAGAACATTTCATCGTAACTCCGAATCTTCTTGTCGCATAATAATTTTAAACCGGACTATTTTTAGTTTAATTCATTTATTTACTAACAAAATTTATTACAATTACAAATATTGAGAATTACTATAATGTCTGTAATAAGAAAACCCAATTAGTATTAGATAGAGTATCCACCGTTATCGACTGGGCTACAATGGTAGACTGGGAATCAACATTACCGACAGGATTGCGTTGCTAGGAATCAACGTTACCGACTGGGCTACGTTGCTAGGAATCAGCTTTACCGACTGGGCTACGCTGGTAGGTTGGGAATCAACGTTACTGAAATGGCTACGTTGCTAGGAATCAGCTTTACCGACTAAGCTGCGCTGGTAGGTTGGGAATCAAAGGTATCGACAAGGTTACGTTGCTTAAGAATCAGTGTTACCGACTGGGCTACGCTGGTAGGTTGGGAATTAACTTTATAAATCTATCATTTACCTTCTTAAATGTTCCCTGTTGTACTGTGAAGTGCTCTGTTCCATGGTCTGTGATCAAGTGCCCCTGTAACTCCTAGGATGCCCACTATTCTAAGTGCTGTAACCAAGTGATCTTTGTTCAATTTTTTGTTGCCTTTTATACTGGTTACTTCTAAATGAACTTCGGTTGTTGTTGTTGCAATGTGTAGCTCAACTCAAATGGTTAGTGTTGTTGATAAAGTTTACACTCAAGGAAATTATTGATAATAGCATATTTATTGTTGTGGTCGTTGTTTTTTATAATCGTCACAATACTTATTATATTTTACTTATATATATAGTAAATACAGAGAACTGCAATTTATTTCAACGTTTTCTTAACATTTCGAAACTTTTCTATTAGAACAGGTAATTTTAATCGTCAAAATAGGCTTCAATTTCAGATCCAATTTTTTTCTCGAGTAAAATTGGTGGAGAAATGGTTGTCAAAATGGTGAATTAAAATTAATGAACTAAAATGTAAACACGTCATTTTTACCTTAAATCGGAATATATGTCCAACAATTTTTTAAAAATAACATTCCCATACCACAAGCAGACAATATAACGCACTTAGGTATTCGGGACTAACTTGTCGCAAACATATTGAAACCAAAAAATACAAATGAAACTCCAAGCCTATAAGTTGTACTGGTTCATTACTAACAGATCCTCACTGGGCCTAGAATATAAAGTACTCTTGTAAAGTAGCATCATAAAACCAATATGGACTTATGATATCCAGCTATTTGGTATTGCTTCAAATATTGAAATTATCCAAAGAGCTCAGTCAAAAATATTAGGAACAATGTTGGTGCGCCATAGTATATTAGGAATGAAAATATCAACCGAGATCTATAAATTCCCTTAGTTAAAGCTGAATTTGATAATATAACAAAAAACTGCAATAAAAAGCTTGCAGAACATGTTAACCCCTTAGCTAGAAATCTCGCATTTCTACCCATTATTTCCAGCCTAAAAACAGCTGACCGTCCAATATTAATTAAAATTCAATAGTTTCAAGTGAAAACTAGTTCCATTAGAGTTAGTTTTCAGTTTCGTAATTTAATAATTTAACTTACAGTGCCATGTGTTATCATAGTCCTACTACATTATTGCAGTATAATTTTCTTTGTTTTTTCTCTTCTTTTCAAAGGAGGTGAAGATCATTGCCATTTAAACTATAAAATGGTTCAGGGCTCAGAATCAATGTGGTTGCCTCCCTCCTAGGTGAGTTTATCCACCATTAAAGTTGTAATGGTATTCAGAAATATAGGCATACCGATGTAATCATAGTAGGCTAGTGATTACCATCCCTGATCATTTTATAATTTAATGTGGAATTTATAAAGAATGTGTTGTTCTATCTTTCCTACTGCTAAAAACTCGTATATTCCTCCAAGTAATTGGTTAATAGTAGTCATATATGTTAGAAGTCATACATAGATCATACACTGTATGACTTTTTTAAGTATTATTAAATTAGCACAGAAGAATATACCATAGTACAGGTTTAGGCGAAGCGGTGGTATAACAGTATTGCACTTGAAATGACCTTCCTTAAAGGCATAAAAATAATTCTAATATATTGAAAGTAATGTTTGATAGGTTTTATACTTATAATTGTTGACTTTGAGAAAAAGTGGATCTTTTTTAATCATAGAAATATATTAGATTAATTTTTAGTGTTCGTTTGGACGAAGGAAACTAAATGTAAGATATTATTTTATTAATATTATTATACTAAATAGTAATATAAACTATTGTTTTTAATAGAGAAACAACTATCAATAAACTACTAGTTACACAATCGAATAGTAGTGAATTGTAACAACAGAATTTTTAATTATTTTAAATTTGTACTAAATTAAATTTTTGACTGACCATATAGCTGTTTTAAGTATTGCCAAATACCCATCATCAGTGATCTTCGATATATTTCTTTTATTTAATTATTTATAAATAATCTTCTTTAACTGTAAGTACCTGGGATTGAACTTGCATCCTGCCAGATTTAAAACTTAGAGTCAGTGTTCATTAGTTTGCTGACTCAAAGCCGTACTTGACTTGTATTTTCGAAATTGGATTTACTTCTTATATTTAAAAATTTGAATAATATTTTGAGACTGCAAGTACTAGCAATCGAACTCGTGCCCTGCTAAATTTAAAGCTCAGAGTCAGTGTTCATTAGTTTGCTGACTCAAAGCCGAACTTGACTTGTATTTTCGAACTTGGATTTATTTCTTATATTTAATAATTTGAATAATATTTTGAGACTGCAAGTACTAGCAATCGAACTCGTGCTCTGTCAAATTTAAAGCTCAGAGTCAGTGTTAATTAGTTTGTTTCCTCAAAACGGTACTTGACTTGTATGTTGAACTTGAGTTTTGTTTTAATTTGTTGTGAACTCTCATTAACAAATTCACTTGCTATATTCTATAAATTATAAACAAATAGAAATAAGTAATAAATTAGTGTATGATAATGTATATATAAAATGTATATGTGCTCTAATAGGTGCCCTAATAGGTTTGATAATAAAACCAGAATATGTGTCCATATGCACACGTTTATGGCATTACATTCACTTAACGTATAAAACATCTTTATTGGCTTTTATTAATTTTTAACGATTATTTAAGAAAAAGACCCTCTACTTAAGAAGGAACAAATTGCACAAAATTATGCACTAAAATTGATTGCAAAACATTAAAATTTTATACATGACTCATTAAAAACTACTCCTCAATCAAAGTAGTTGGCTCGACCACTATGCTTTACTTAAATGTCAACATTTTGTAAAAGGATCGTTATTATTATAGGTCAAAGAATAAGGACAGGAAATAAAAATTGTTTTGAATTGCACGATATGTTGTTGTGGTTGATAGAAAGAAATCGGTAAGTAAAACAGTACGAAACCATATCAAATTACAAAAATTAGTGTAGGTAGTATAGGAATGAATATTCTGCTACCTCCTTCATCAAATAAATTAGTTTATTTTAATTAACAACAATTTTCAATTATAGTTGGAATGGATGGAATGGAAACCTATAATTTCAATATTTTTCCATTGCTCCACAATCATAACGTTTGTTTTAATTTGTATGCCAATAATTATTTGACATGTGAATGACACCGCACTTTAATGGTCAAAGTAATATAAAAATTGAGTATTCGAGATAATTGTTATTCAAGTTTATTTTTTTTTCATTGAAATTCAATACAAAAAAAAAAAACAAAAGAAAAAGCAGAGTAAAGAAACATATTTTACAAGAATTTTTAAAGGTTTTATTTTAATCTTTATTTGCAGATTTGTCAAATTCCTTAACAATGACTGAAGTAAAAATTCCAAATCATATAATGCGATTTAAAAGCGCCATCCTTGGCTGTCGCTACACTCTCGATGGTGAGTCACTCTACTCCGTAAAATGGTACAAAGATGGTCATGAGTTTTACCGGTACGTGCCAAGAGATAAGCCGCCAGGGCAAGCATTTCCACTACCAGGTGTAATTGTCGATGTAAGTATTATCATTCTTCTATTTTGTCTCTTTGTTTTCATTCATTTATTTATTTATCCTTCTTTCGCAAAATTGTTTACTTTATCTTATGTGTATATGCTCTCAGAGTATTACATAATACGGAACGAACAGTGCCAGAATTAATGGGAACTGCATTGATTTACGATACAATCTGCAGTAAGGTTGTTTATTTTTTTTCAAACTACAAGAGATTTTTAATATTAATTCTTATTGTTTTTAACGAAAACAACAAAAAAAACAAATATTGTGAACTCAAAAGACAACAAAGAACCTTATATTCCTTTCAGTACTCCTGAGTAGAAAAATAAAAAAAATCCTTGTAGGAATTACTTCAAGTAGCCAACTTCAGAAGAATCTTTTGAAAACAGATTTCACTTACTTATTGGAAATAATCGATTCTGATTGCTTAATTAAATCAGGTTATTGTTATACACAATGGAAAATATTTTAATGGAATATTCAGAATATAGTACTCCTTTGCGGAGTGTTCCTTTCTTTTCAATAAATAAAGAATTTTTTGAGATGACGTAGTAAGCTCATCATCATTGTCAATGGAAATTTAACGTTTAAGTACAGGGTTGTTGTTGTGATACTGATTTCAAGAGCAATAATTAGTCACACTTACTAGTGAAATTTCAAGATATTGCTTAAACTTTCTCACCAAATATTTTCCATAGGATATTCTACACTGCTCGATCCTTTTGAGATAACTTTTGTAGGTTTGTCGGCACATAGCTGGCAATAACTCAGCCATAGCTTAACAGATTTTCATTTTCAATACATCGAAAGTTTACGGATTGTAGATTGTCTATATAAATACCGTCTTTTGCAAAACCACCCGAAAAAAACTTTAGACGTGTGAAATTGCAAGATCTTCTTCACCAACACTTATCAGCAAAAAACAATGTGATTGCATGGAATGTACCAAGAAAGAGAAAGAAATATTTAACAGATAATATATTTTACCAAAAATTGCATCACGAGTAATAGGGCACTATAATGGCATAGCTAGGCTGGCATCAGCAGAAATGGCAGAATATACTGGAAACTTTTTTTTTGCTAAAACTTTTTTTGCAGTTCACAATAGTATAGCTAGGTGTGTACCATTTGATAGGGGGAATATATATACTAAAAGATATACTTCACTGAAATATTTTTTGGAGTTCATATTCATAGCTCAGTTAGGAGTGAACTTATGGGGAAATATATTGGATAATATTTTTTGTTGAAATTTTTTTGCTGTTATTAATGCCGCATCTAGAATCTGCTCCAAGTAAAAGGGGAGAATATACTGAAAAATATTTTTGCGTTGTTTTTTGTAGCTCACAATGGTGTCGTTAGGATTGAATTACGGGGTAGAAGAAAATATATAGAAAAATATTTTTTGACGAAATTTTTTTCGCATTTCACAATGGCGTAGCTAAGATTGCAGCAAGAGGGAGGAAGAAAAGTACAAGAATATATTTTTTTTAGTTTTTTTCAATTTACTAAGTTAACTTTACGAAGACTTTTTAATACACACATCCATATATCTATATGTTTATTGCGTGATAATACCTTATTATAGTAAAATATACATACATATGTTGAAAGTATTATTGTAGATATTGAACAGTAGGGATATCTAAGAATGGTAGTGTTCTTAGGGTTAAAGATACAGTCTTTGTCCGGAAAATGACAAATTCTTTTCTGATCTTAAATTCAAACTAACTCCTTCTTAATAATAAAACGTTAATTTTTAATAGTTCTTATTAAGAACTTGAAAAGTTTTTCCAATATTTCTGATATTTTGTTAACAATATTTCTAATTAATATTACTACTAAAATATAAAAAACAAAAAACTTTTTGAACTATATAATTTTAATAGTCTTTAGGTTGCTGATATATTCTAAATGGGGGTTGGTAGGCTGCTATCTAAACAATTTATCATTCCCGAAATATCTAAATGACATCCTAAATTGATATTAGAAAGAAAGAAAGAGAGAAAAACTTATTTTGGGTTTTATTCGGAGATCCTTTATTCAGGTTGGGTCTGCTGTAAACAGATAAGGTCTACAACGTTCCACTTCACTAATAGTCTGGAACACCTTCAGTATTTATCTTTATAAGGTTTTATCTTCTATGTTTAGTAATTTTTTTTTGGGATTTTAATTTAATCATAAATATTTGGTGTTGATTATGTTCCAATTTTTATCTATAGTAGATATAAATATTCGGTTCAGGGTACAAAGAATATAGACTATTTTATATATCTATTATTTATGTTATTATTTTAATTAATATAGATAATTTTCATTTCGATATGGAATTAAGTTGATAAGATGTTACATGTTGGTATCGTAAATGGGATAGGAACCATATAGTATCGAAGAAGTAACAAAAAAGGCAGATTCAAATGGTGAGAAGAAATATCTATGGTTAGTAGAGTTTAAGAGATAAATGAAACATAAATAAAATTTTATCGCTTTATGGTATTATCTGAAAATGAGTGTTTTATATGTATGTAGGGCTGTATGTTCTGAACAGATTTGAGAAAAATGTGCAGTTTCTTCTAACATCTTTTTTTTTTCTATCTTCTAATAAAATCATTAAAGAAAACTATTTGTGTAATGTTATATATAAATTATTTTTAAGAGTTTTAAGTTTTAAGAGTGACATCATTTAGAAGAATTAGTTTTGCGAATACATTTGTTAAATTAAAAAGAATATTAAATGGATTTGTCAATAATTCTTTAAACAATTTCAAGCGCTCTCAAATGGCATTCTGGATAAAATGTAATAGACATTAGTTGTGCAAACATTTTGAACCACAACGCGTCTGACAAGACCACTGACTTATGGCGCACAGTTCACTTTAGGATCTCCTTATTACTATTTGATTATATTCCTATTCAAGTCAAGAAAAATAAAAAAAAAAAAATATACCAAAAAAAAAAAAAAAGCAAAATGAACTATAGAAACTGAAGAATACTGCAAAAGCTAAAAAGCTGAATACGCTAAAAATACAGAGCATTTTCTAGATGCTCTAGATAACTGGATGCTGTAGAATTATATTTTTCTTAGGAACATGCATTGACAATCACCAACACAACTGTAAAAATATACAACTACATGAAAAATTTAATTTTATTTTTATTACAATTTATTGCAATGGCCCTAAACTTTGGCATAATGATGACCGCCATAAGAAGAATCAAAACTTTTATAAGCTCATCCACTTAACATAACCGTTCCTTTTATTTTATTTAAAGTGAATTCTCAAATGTTTTCGTATATGTATATCATTTTATATACACAGACACACACATACACATACACACACATATATATATATATATATTACTTACACATTCATACAATAATATAAGTGTGTATTTGCCAAGTGAGTTCAGAGCGTTTATTTTATTTTTTTGTACTTTTCGGTTTAATTTTGTTAAAGGACATTGTTCGTTTTTTACAAATGTATTTTTTATATCCAGTCATACTCATGCTTGGCCATACACAATACAATGCCAACACACTCACACACACACACTTACACATACACATACACATACACATAGACACTGTTACACTTGAACACATAGTTGTACACAATGAATGAGTTTTTTTTTCGAAGTTTCTCAGTTTCGTCCTGATGTTGTTGAAATGTGTGTGTATGGTTAGTGTGTGTGTTAAGTGTGTGTGTGTTCGTGTATGTGTGTACTTATAAACACTTTTATAGATCTTATGTTTGGGATTAATGTTTATTACCTAATAATGATGATAATTTTAAAACGTGAAACTGCTGTGCTTTCCACCAAAATTAAATTGTTTGGAGCGGAAATTGGTATTAAAATTTTATTAACTGTTATTTATTTGGTGAAAAGTTGCCAGATTTGCAAAGTTTACAACTGTTTGCGGTTTCGCCATAAAATTTTGTTTTTATATTCTACTCGTGTTACGAGGCAAATGGTAGTTTTTAATGTTATGAATATTAAAAATAATTATTTTAAAATTTTATTGCAAAATACGAACATAGTCAAAATTAATCGGACGAACAAATTAATGGTTTTCCCAGCTTTAATTGACTCTTACGTGCACTCTACAACCTTAACTGAAACGGGTCTCATTTATATGTCTTAGCCAGAGTTTGCCCTAGTGTTCACAATTGTTCTTGATGTCAGCGAATGCATTTGCAAATATATATAAAAATTTGTTAACCAAAGCTGTGATTCTCTTGTAGTGTATTATAATCGGAATCGTCATTATTCTTAACATGCCCATTATCTTCACAGTCATTCTTTTCTTAATTTTGTAGTTAAGATATCTTCTTCTCTTTCTTTAACTCTCAGTTTTTCTTATCAGAGCATGTAGTTTCCTTTTCTATCTAAACTAATTAAAAATTTATACTGATCCTTAATAAGAGAACTACATATTATAGTTATTATCAACAAGATAAAACAGAACCACTCTGTGTAATGTAAATGCAGTTCCGGAAGCCAATAAATCTTGTGTTTTAGTCTGTATACTAGAGCTGTTGATATTATTCGAATATTTTAAAAACCGAAGTCTTATCGATTATTTGATTATAAATTATAAATTTTATTTAAAATGTATATTTTTTATTTAGTTAGTTGGTTGCAAGAATTCTAGTATAGAAGAGTAAAGACTAAATCCATTCTGCCGGTTTTAGATAATATAATAGGTCTTTCGTCTTCTTCGATAAATAGTCTAATAAACTATTAAAGAAGTTATATCTTCTAGATGTCCAAGCCGGCACTCACATTCTTTTTCTGCGGGTTTTCACAACTTCTGCAGTGGGAAATTATCATTATCATTATCATTATCATTATCATTATCATTATCATTATCATTATCATTATCATTATCATTATCATTATCATTATCATTATCATTATCATTATCCAATTATCATTATCATATCATTATCATTATCCATTATCATTTACATTATCATTACATTATCATTTATCATTATCATTATCATTATCATAATCATTATCATTACAATTATCATTAATCATTATCATTATCATTATCATTATCATTATCATTATCATTATCATTATCATTATCATTATCATATCATTATCATTATCATTATCATTATCATTAATCATCATTATCATATCAATTATCATTATCATATCATCATTTATCCATTATCATTATCATATATTATCATTTCATTATCTTATCATTATCATATCAATTATCAATGTATCCATTATCATTATCATTATATTACATTATCATTTCATTATCATTATCATTATCATTATCATTATCATTATCATTATCATTATCATTATCATTATCATTATCATTATCATTATCTGCAGAGCAGACGAGCTAACCGGAAAGGGTGCTTCAGGACCATACTCGGCACACCTAAACAATCTGAGCATATCGCTAACATCATGTAAATTGTTACTGAGTTCCTACTGTATTGAAATTTTTAACAAAAGTTGAAAAGACTCAACGATATGCAGCCATCTATATGCAATCTGGTCACTTTCCGATAAAAGGAAATTCAAAATTCTTATTGATATGCCCTGTAGAGATATCGGTCTTTTGGTAGGTTTACTTCCAGGTCACTTCAAACTAGGGAACCACGTTAGACGTAGTACGGCGGTGACTTTATACTTTAGCGGCATTTTATGCTTCAGGTTTTAAACCCTGAGTTTAACACAATTGAGCAATAGGCCTGGGTGGATCCACTGGAGACCGTCGGTATAACTTAACCTAACCTAAGATCCTGATCATGGCATACTCGAAGCAAATTACAGCAATGATGATTTTCGGGCTGGGGGATGTGGTATTCTGTTACCTGAGTATATGAGAGTGATATCTTAAAGAAATGGCTTTCAGGTTATATATATTAAACTATCTTATACCGTATATCTTTCTATCTTATAAAAAGGTTTACTTCCTGTCAGTGTATAGGGTATGAAATTACGCCGTTGACTGATAATATAATTCAGTTAACAATTATAATGGAATTTATTTAAAAATATCCACATTGCATTTATGTCTGAAATTAATATTAAAATTATTTATTAGCTGAATTCGTGTTTAAAATATCAAAATAGGCACTTCAACCAACAATTTTATTGAATTTCGGTTAAAATATTTTCGGGAAAATGTTTAATGTGCTACATAAAATTCTTTTTGAAATTTGAACTTACAAACGTTTAAATATTGTATTTATGTTTGCGGTACACGGTATTTACTTATCTAAATATAATTAAAATACATTTGTTTACTATTTTTGACCGCTTTTAATAAATAATTTCAGTACAAAGTGAAAAATTTCATATAAAAATCGGTGGAATATTAAGCTAATTTTTAAAATTATTTACATAAAACATGTTTTTAATGAAATTCATAAAAATAATGAAGTCAACTAGTTCAGACTCCAAACCACATGCCGCATTCTGCGGATGCAACCCCATTTGGGTAATCAAAAACATAGACGAGAGCAGATGGGATTAGTATTTAGCAAGTTAAATGTATCAAAGCCGAAAAATATCTTTTTTGTATTCGTTTTGGAAGGGTTGGACTTATATGTGAAAGGGGTGAGATATACGCAAACTTGCGGGAAGGTCTAGTTACGTGCAAACTCTACACTCGAGAACGTAGTAGTCCCTGTTGTAGAGCGGAATGTGTGAAGGAAGAGCAAGCTCTTCTTCAAGATATTAGACAAAGGGGGCGAAGTTCGATCACGTGAAAAATATCTTCTAGTAAATAAGAGTAGGTACGCATCTATTCGAACACCCTTTGTAGAGTTGAGGACGTAGTAGTTGGGGTAGTGTATGCCAAAGGGTCTACGACAGTAGTTAACACAAACATGAACAAGACTCGGATCAATTTCAAGTCTTTGAAAAAAGACCCCATTTATATGTATGTCTTTTACATTACCGTCCTAACATAGAATTTAATGGTAGTCAGTATCACTTTCACAGTCAGTACCATCGTATTCCGGTTCGATTAATATCTTTCCATTAACTCTAGTCGGATGGGAACACATGTTGTATTGGAAATAAAGTATTCATCGCAAACATGTTTCACGCAAACCACACATTACTTTCTAGTCTCTCGGTACTTCCAATTCAGATATTGGTAAACACCACAGCTACCAACAATTACGTTGGCTTCACGTCTGACATGAGACACTTTAGCAATAGTTATGGTTCTGATAGTAGCAAAATACATTGTCCAGGCACTATTTCTACTGCCCATCGAATAAAATTGCTATCCATCATTTTTTTGCTTGCACTACGGTTTTCAACTGAAGCCATGCATAGCTCTTTGGCAATATAACATAAGATGCCAATCCAGTGATATCAATAATGTTGTAGAACATTGCCTGAGGCCAACGCAATGTACGTTGTTTTATTGTCCATCACGCCGACACCACCTTGTGTAATTACAAATTAGGACTTAAATATAAAATCACATTTATTTATTTCTCATGAGAAAGTTGGATAGGGGAAAATTTTTCGTACTTTATATATGAAGGCACAGTTGTACCTCTTGTACCTCTGTTGTCTTTTAACTTTATAGAGATTCCCAGCCCGACAAGAGTTAAGAGTACTCTGGTATTAAACCAGCTTAAGGTTAAATTGCTGGTCATTAATATTAATATCATTAATATATTCATCAAATTGTCCTAGAAAGTGAAAGAAATTCCAGATACAATCCTTATAGTGATCATTAGTTGTGGTATCATTCGTTTACCAAAAAAATTAGAATTTTAAAAGAGTCTTCTATTTCATGCTTGGAAGGTTAATGAAAAATTTCATCCACCCAATCCGCATCATCACTTTTCGTTATGCTTAAAATCGGATCATCTAATTCAGAGCAATAATGCTCAATAATATCGTCATCGGTAGAAAAGCTTGATATAAACATTTCGTTGTCAAGCTCAATATAAACGTTAAGAGTAGCATTCACGGTGTTCATCAATTCAAGAAAACTAAGGCAATATGTCGTCCTGTTCTCCTATTTATAAAATTGGTCAAATCCAGCTTTTTTGGAGCAGTGCTCTATGGTTTAACTACTTACATCAATATATCAAGCTTTTGTTACATGATTTATGCAATCCATAAGTGTGATATCCTGTTTGCTTATTTACACCTTAGTGATTCCTTTAGGATTCTGTTGCAATAGGTACACTTTAAATATTGACTTACTCCCTAATCAAGTGGTTACAATTTAGAGGTCATATTCAGCGGAGGAAGTACCTATTTTATGCATTTGCTCACATGTCAGCGACTGACATTTGCACAAAGCCGCAACATAAGAAAGAAAAAATTAAACATTTGGTTTGGAAAAAGGGACTTCCCCTAACACCAAATTGAATTCATACTTAAAACAAAAATTCGACTTATAGAATACCCTTTCCTATATTCCTATTGACATGTGACAATATTTTTATGCGAGTTATAGAGAAACTAATTTGCTCTCTAAAGCCCTGTTGTACTCTTTGCCGTTCGAGTTATAGAAAAATTCGAGTTATGGAAGCTCGAGTTATGGAAGTTAGACTGTACTTGCAATATCTATGGCTAATTGCCATTTGTTTAGTCTTAAGGCATTTAGTGGGTATTTTATGATTAAAACGTGTTAAAAAAAAAAAGAAAAATGCAAAGCAAATGAAATAACTGAATAGTCGTTAGATTGCAGTTTAGATAATTTTAAAATGAAAGATGAAATATAGCACACCTGCTTGCTTTGTTCTATGCAAAAATTTCGAAGAATTAAAGAAATCCGCGTTCCTTCTGGACTTGTACACTTGCAAACTCATTCACATGTAAATAAATTGCACTGCTTATTGTGGCTTTTCCTAATGGACCATCTGCTCTTAATACGACTACCGCTGCATCCAAAATATTCTTTTGGTTGAAGTATTTTTACTGGCTCCAGCGTTGTTGTTTCAACTTTTTGTAAATTAAATTTTAATTATATTTTAATTTTTGTTGTTAGAGCTGTTTTCTTTTCCAAAAAAAAATCACTTTTTCATCGAAATTAATGCGAAACCAAAGCGCAGAGAAAGTCAGTTGCTTGGTGAAACATTTTTGGCGTTGATGAACCCTAGTGGTGTAAAATGGAAATTTTAGCTGGGAACTTCATTACTTTTCTTTGCGTTTTTTCCACATAATTTTATGTTAATTTGTGCAGCTAGCATAGTTGAGCAGAGTAGAGCATAATCGAGCAAAGTCGAGCATAGTCGAGCATAGTGGAGCATAGTCGAGCATAGTGGAGTGCTGTGGAGTATAGTTTGGGTGTTCTGTGCGTACTGTACATTCAACAGAGAAACAATGGCAAACGAGGAAATTAAATATATCATCAAATTTAGCTATTTCATCACATGTACCACTCCCCCAAACTTCATCGTACTCA
>NC_051848.1:44888584-44893692 GCF_002237135.1 Teleopsis dalmanni
GAGTATCTTTTTTTGTGAATAGATGAAGATTCAGAAGATTTAAATTTATTGGCGCATTACACATCTATTAAACAATTTAGAGCAATAACTTGCGCTTAGGGTGGTGATATCAAAGTTTGAGCTGGGTTTAACTCAATCTGCGATAAATTGGTGATTACAAATTGAATCATGAGTCGACATGTAAGTAGATGATAAGGTAGCAGAATGTCAATACAGACATTTTAGTCAACATTCAAGAGACTGTAAAACATTGATGGCTTGTAATGTTATCATGTTAATGTCATGAATAAGAAGAAAATTTTTTTATAGTTTTTAAACAATAATTAAGATTGATAAAATAGCACTATTAGGACAAGCCATACAGAGAGATAAAAATTGTTCGAAATTAATATTGATAGAGTGAGAATTTGTAATTCAACTCATTGCATTTCCGTACGGGTTTGAGAGTGTTGAGTTATCACAAAATCGAGTTAGAGTTCAATAAAAAATGGAAAGACATCCCAAAGCTATTCGTTCATACATATCAATTCTATCAGTAGCTTCCATCCTTGAGATGTACAGACAGTCATTCCATTCCGTTCTATTTGTTTGTTCCGCGAAGAGTTTAAATTGTTAATAAAAACTAATGCGTGATAACCAATAAGAAAAGCACGAGAGCATAGATAATATTTTATACAATTGATTTGCCCTCAACAGAAACAAAAAAATTAAAGAAATTTTCACGACAATTGACCTCATCAGCACCTTTGGCGGAGCTACGAGAAACAATGGTGAAAATAATAGAGAAAATATGTGATGCATTTAGGGATTTAGTGTGAAAATGTGTGACTCGCACACATCGCAGAGCTGCAATATTTGTGGCAAAATTGACGTTCCTTACTTAAAAGGAAGTAAATGAAATGAAATTCTGTATGCTGACACACATATCTACATACCACCGCAGTAGAGGAGAGGTGGCTTTAAGCAACCACACTGTGCTTATACTCCAGGCATTTTACTTTATACATATTTATATATTTATATGTATGTATATGCATATGTGCGAATATACGAAGCGTGAACGTCGTGTGCCGTTCAATGTGTTCGTATTCCTGTTCGTGTTTGTGTTCGTATGCAACTGCAAACATTTAATTGTGACAAGTTAACATCGATTAAATAATACAAGAAATGTATGTGTCTACATGAAGAAATAAAATTCTTTTTTCTCTCAATTCTCTTGTCATTGTTACCATTGTTATTGCTATTGTATTTCAGTGCTGCTTGCTTGTTTTGTTGTTGTTCTGTTGTAGTAGTTGGTGTTGGTGTTGGTGTTGTTGTTTATATTTTTCTTATCTCAATTTAACGCGCACTTGACTACGACAAGCAAAGTAAGTGCTGCGGCATCTTTCAGTAATTTGTTGCTGCCCTCCCTCCTCCGATGTACTAGTTGTTTCAGTTAGCGTAGTGTTGTTGTTGTTGTTATTATGTTAGTGTACTTTGTTTATGGCTGCAAATGAAAATGACGCACTGTGTGTGGCAACACAGCGAAAACTTTAAGCTTCAACAGTGCCAATATCGGCAGCAAATAAAAAGCAGTATACCTACAACAACAACACAACAACAACAGCATGAAGGGTATCAATTCACTTTTGGTTCGACAAACGCAAGACATTTTCAATTACATTTGGCGTCTTAACGTGCTGAAGCTGTCTTGCTGTCTTGCTGTCTTCCTGGCTGCTGAAGTATCAATCCGTTGGTTTGTTTGCGAGTGTGCCAATTCTCTACATTCGCACACAAGCACATCGTTGGCTACACATAAATGTGCGTTTTTCTGCTTGTGTATGTCAATGTTTTAATGCTGCATTTACTGTGATAGTTCAAATGATTCGTATTTGATAAGAATCGAATGAAGATGTGCACACCCCACATCCCTTGCCAACCAAATGCACATCAAGTTGTAATGTGTGGCTTTTTGTTTTTGTTATATTTACTTTTTTTTTAAATTTTTATTTTCTTTTAATTTTTTATATATTGTATTTTGTTATTGTATATTCGTTCACGTCACTAAGTGGCATTTTTACAATTAAGAAATATTGCAATTCTTCAAAAAGTGAATGGAAAGAGAATTATTCGGTTAAAGTTACTGCTCTCTTTTTATGGATACTTGATTTTATTCGATGTGTGAATGTTTTATATGTGGATTTATTTTTTTTTTTTAGTTATTTCCACTTTCCTTTATTGTTTTAAGCTTGAGTCTTTACTCAAATTTCGTCGTCATCGTTTTTATGTTCGTTTTTCTTCTCTTTCTCGTTCATGTTTCTATTTTATGGTCTTAAAGCTGTCGCATGTCAGTTGCGTAAATTGAGATGTCAATAACCCAAAGTTGAGACGAAAAGGTTTTATTGAGTTACAGTGAAGTGCATTAGCACGGACTCCTTGCACTGCGGATTACTTAAATTAATGTGCTTTTGAACGGACATGACATTTTAAATGCATAAAAACCATGTGAGTTCGTCAGCTGAGTTGTTTTTTTTTTTTTGATTTTTTTTTCTATAATCCATCCAACCATCCTTTAATTTATTTCAATTTATAGCAAGTGACACTGCAGTGACCGCTTAGTGGCTTATATTATTAAAGTAAGATGCGCTATTTTACTTTTCAGTCACACACTTCTCTCTTTTAGAAGAGAAGCACAGAAAATGTTTATAAAGTTAACTAGGATTTAAGGATATTTGATTGATATATGCACTAGTAGCTTAGCAAGACTTTTTTGATATTTTCTATTTTGCATATAATCAATACAGGGGCATTTTATTCTTAATGCTAGAACAGAACAGTAAACAGCGAAAAAAAAACTTTATATGTAATTAGAGAACACCAAAATAAATTTTGATTTTCTGCTTAAAATGCTTCTTTTGCTTTTGTTAGCCAGATAGATCAACGGCTTGCTATCTCCAATCAGGAATACCGAGTGCCTTCATATCATTGGTCATTTGCTCCCTTCACCGAATATGCGGATGTCCTTTAACGCATTTTCCACAGGCGAGTACCGAATCAAATATTTTTCTAGCCGAAGCATTTTTTTCCATTCCCATGCCACGACCAAACCAACGAAGCTGCTGAATTTTTATGAACTCAACTACTCAACTAATCGCTATATCTAATGCAATACTCGTTGCCAACGCTTGAGAGTTCCTAGATTGTGAGAAGAATTTTTCTTTAGAATGCCCCTATGCCTTATCATCACTGTTGGTAATTGTTTAACCTCTACAATAGAATAGGCAATATAAGAGACTTTTAGAGAGTGATTTTTGTTCGTCGAGAGAGAGGGCTTAATTGCTCAATTACTTAGCCCGAAGTAAAATCTGTAGGCAAGAGTGATTGTTTCGTTCACTTTTAGAATCATTAGGTTGACGTTATTTTTGTTGTTTACGCTGGTTCCGAAATAAAAAAACTCTTTCGGAACTTCGATCTTATAGTTGTCAACCTTGACGTAGGTCCCAAAATGCTCAAGAAATTTGTTTGTGGACAGAAAGTAATTTGTTTTTTTTTCGCCATTTATCTCAAGACTCTTTTGCTTCGCTTGTATTTCTAAATTGGCGTAGGTGTTTAGACCATAATTATTAGAATTTTGTTTTTTGATTTATTATAAATTCTATGGATTTAATATATCTTAAATATTATGGTTATGTTATGACTATAATTGTTTATTGCAAAAATAATTCTAATAAATAGAATTCTACATTTGCAATTAAACAATAAGCCAGATCTCAGATAGTTTTGAATTTTTATGTAACGTTCTAATTTAAAGACCTCGTATATGAGACGTCAACTTAGTACCGTATATTACTTTATTTTTATCTAAAACAAACAGATATTATTCAAATAAAATTTGCATATCATCCATCAGTCTTATAATTTATAAAAGAGCTGAGTTTCAAATAGTAGAAAATTGCAAGAACAAAATTTTTTTATTTATTAATTAATTAATTTCATGGCTGATCATACAGATGTTTCGAGTGTTGCCGAATATTACTTAATGACTCTCTAAATGACTATAGATTGTAAATACGTCAAGAAATATGTTTGTTGTATTTAGAACTAGAATGGTGAGTTGACTCATATCATAAAGAAAGAAGAAGAATATGTTTTCAAATAAGGTTAAAAGAAAAATAAAGCCTCTGTCTTAAATTATATATGCTGGAATTACTTTAATTAATAAGTCTTGAAGTATTTAATGGGTCTTTAGCAGTGTTTAGTGCCTTATAAAATAAAGTTCTAAATTAAGGTAGGATACCTATATGCATTTGTGTTATAAGCAAAACTGTTATTAATTTTATAAGACAACATTTTTGCAAATGTGATAATATCTAAAAAAAAAACCACGGAATATTTATGTTACGAAATTAAGAATTCTGGGGCACTTCACTTGTATTTCGGAGCAAATGTTAAGTGCATTTGAAATTGGTTTTGCTTGATTTGAAGTAATGTTTCCTTAAGTTGCATAATTGATTTTAATTATTTTTATTGCTTCTTTTATTTCTAATTTATTTTAATAGAAATTTTTCCACGTCATCTGTTCATTAGCGTAAGAACTTCTTTTTATGAAGAACCTAATTAAATTTTGCGCACACAAGTAAGGACACGTCATTCCACGTAGAAACATAAATCGTGATATTACAGTTAAATCCTATACATAATATAGAATTTCAAACGAAATTACTTCTGAAGTTGAACAACAAAGGAATTACCAAAGACAGCTCAAAACTATTGTACAAATGCGTAGTGACCGTGAAATGATATAATGAAATTTTCATTATTGAATTACGAGTGCACGGGGGTGTCATATTCGCTTTTGGATTGTATTTTCCATTTACTGAAGTTGCATAAATACATGCCACGGCTTACAGAAACTAACCGAATTGAGGGGTCAGGTCAGGACAGTTGAAGCACAAGTCAGCGTGACTATTAATTTGTGGAAAGCTGGTAAGGGTCAATTGTCATAAGAGTTCCAGTGTAAAAGTGCAAGTATATTGCAGTGAATAGAGTCGTTTTTGAATTTCTACAAATTATTTTTAAAAATCATTTATTTATACATCAAATTAGTGGACGTGTGTTTAAATAATTTC